>NC_042963.1:31063959-31218959 GCF_901001165.1 Salmo trutta
GCACTCAATCACCATGATGAAGGCTTTACCAGATATGTTCCCATCACCTGTGGCTCCACCGAAGAAGTTAGGACATGCAAGTGAGGCTATGCTTCACATCCTTGAGGTAAGAAATGTGTGCATGTATTAAAATTTTCATTACTTAACTATAACATACAATGAGTGTGAATTGTCTTTGTGGTCATATTTGTTTTTCTCTTTGTGTTTGTGTCAGTCTGCAGAAGAAGACCCCAACACCTTTCTTCAGGCAAGACCACTCTTCAGCCCTGTCGTGATTGTCTGTGAAACCAACTGCATACTGGCCATTGGAACCATGCCTGTGGTGACCTTCCCAAAAGAGGACATCTATGCCAGCGTGACGTATCTCATGGCGTGTTATTACACCTTTCACCTCACATATCCCAAGTGCATTGCGACACTCCTCTCTGTGCTGCAGACAGAAGTCCTCTCGAATGCCATCCACGACCGGGACATGACTTCTTCATATAAAAAAGCGATGGCCGAGTGGAAAAAGTTAATTACTGACTAGGGTTGCACAATACAATTATTTTATTTCCGGTCCTGATAACAGAACTGTGTGTATTGGCCCATCCGAGAACCGATCCGATAACCTTTAATAAATAGGCAGGGCGTTTGTTGTTTATTATAAGAAGGTTTAAAGCACTGTTATGTTTGTTATCTTCCCATTGGTCTTACATTTTCACCTTGACCACCAATGGCCTTTGTTGTTGTTGTTTTTGCATCCTTTGTTCTGCCCATATCAGCCTCTGGATATCCTCAATAATGAAGTTAAAAGAAATGAGATTCATTCTTTCTTTAAGCAGGCCAATCTCATTTCTAGTAGTAGTACAAGTACATTTATCTTAGTCAGGATTACTTATTTTAAGCACAATATGCTATTTTTCTGTAAATTCCTGGGAATATTGCCTTATTTCAAGACGAGTGCAATAGCATTGGATTCTAAATTTTTAAGCACATTTTCCTACATATTGAGAAGATAATTATTAAATATTTTCTTTGTATCCAGACAAATGTACTTGTTTTTAGTGTAGCTGTACTTGTTTTAAGATATATTTACTAAACATATAGCCTTATTTCAAGATGATGGCACTAGCATTTGCTAAATTTAAGCACATTTTCTGACATAGAGAAAAATATTGTTAAATCTTTTCTTTGTATCTAGACAAATTGCTTGTTTTTAGTCTGAACGCACTAGGTTTAAGATATCTGTGCGTTCTTTGAGACTAGATATTTTTACTTGTTTCAAAAATCTTGGCAAGTAAAATTTTCCTGTCCTGTTGGCAGATAATTTTGCTTATTTTAAGTAATATTTCCCTAATTTTATTGCTTTTTTTCTTGTTTTTGAGAGCTGACTTTTTGCAGTGTAAAATGTAATTTGGAACATGGAAAATACTATTGTTTAGGATATTGTAAACATACTGTACTTTAATAATAGGCTATATTGTTGTATGGGTGAAATGAAAAGTATTTTGTCATCTCTGCTTTGCCTAGCCCCATTGAATAAAAAGTATTTCGTACAGCCCAACTATTTTGTTTCTTTTACAATTTAAACACATTTACCATAGACAATGTAATTGTTGTGGTAGTCGTAGGCAAACCCTCGTCATTATCAAGTCCCACTCAGACCTTCTGGGAGAAAAGCATCTGGCATTGAACTTGGTAGTACATTTACGTCATTTAGCAGACGCTCTTATCCAGAGCGATTTACAAATTGGTGCATTCACCTTATGATATCCAGTGGAACAACCACTTTACAATAGTACATCTATATATTTTTGGGTGGGGGGGTTAGAAGGATTACTTAATCCTATCGCAGGTATTCCTTAAAGAGGTGGGGTTTCAGGTGTCTCCGGAAGGTGGCGATTGACTCCGCTGTCCTGGCGTCGTGAGGGAGTTTGTTCCACCATTGGGGTGCCAGAGCAGCGAACAGTTTTGACTGGGCTGAGCGGGAACTGTGCTTCCACAGAGGTAGGGAGGCGAGCAGGCCAGAGGTGGATGAACGCAGTGCCCTTGTTTGGGTGTAGGGCCTGATCAGAGCCTGAAGGTACGGAGGTGCCGTTCCCCTCACAGCTCCGTAGGCAAGCACCATGGTTTTGTAGCAGATGCGAGCTTCAACTGGAAGCCAGTGGAGTGTGCGGAGGAGCGGGGTGAGGTGAGAGAACTTGGGAAGGTTGAACACCAGACGGGCTGCGAAGTCCCGGATGAGTAGTAGGGGTTTGATGGCACAGGCAAGGAGCCCCGCCAACAGGGAGTTGCAGTAATCCAGAAGGGAGATGACAAGTGCCTGGATTAGGACCTGCACCGCTTCCTGTGTGAGGCAGGGTCATACTCTGCGAATGTTGTAGAGCATAAACCTACAGGATCGGGTCACCGCCTTGATGTTAGCGGAGAACGGCAGGGTGTTGTCCAGGGTCACGCCAAGGCTCTTAGCACTTTGGGAGGAGGACACAATGGAGTTGTCAACCGTGATGGCGAGATCATGGAATGGGCAGTCCTTCACCGGGAGGAAGAGCAGCTCCGTCTTGACGAGGTTCAGCTTGAGGTGGTGATCCGTCATCCACACTGATATGTCTGCCAGACATGCAGAGATGCGATTCGCCACCTGGTTATCAGAAGGGGGAAAGGAGAAGATGAATTGTGTGTCGTCTGCGTAGCAATGATAGGAGAGACCATGTGAGGATATGACAGAGCCAAGTGACTTGGTGTATAGTGAGAATAAGAGAGGGCCTAGAACTGAGCCCTGGGGGACACCAGTGGTGAGAGCACGTGGTGTGGAGACGGATTCTCGCCATGCCAGCTGGTAGGAGCGACCTGTCAGGTAGGACGCAATCCAAGATTGAGCCGCGCCGGAGATGCCCAACTCGGAGAGGGTGGAGAGGAGGATCTGATGGTTGACAGTATCAAAGTCAGCAGATAGGTCTAGAAGTATGAGAGTAGAGGAGAGAGAGTTAGCTTTAGCAGTGCGGAGAGCCTCCGTGACACAGAGAAGAGCAGTCTCAGTTGAATGACCAGTCTTCAAACCTGACTGATTTGGATCAAGAAGGTCCTTCTGAGAGAGATAGCAAGAGAGCTGGCCAAGGACGGCACGCTCAAGAGTTTGAGAGGAAAGAAAGAAGGGATACTGGTCTGTAGTTGTTGACATCGGAGGGATCGAGTGTAGGTTTTTTCAGAAGGGGTGCAACTCTCGCTCTCTTGAAGACGGAAGGGACGTAGCCAGCGGTCAAGGATGAGTTGATGAGCGAGGTGAGGAAATGGAGAAGGTCTCCGGAAATGGTCTGGAGAAGAGAGGGGATAGGGTCAAGCGGGCAGGTTGTTGGGCGGCCGGCCGTCACAAGATTTCATCTGGAGAGAGAGGGGAGAAAGAGGTCAAAGCATAGGGTAGGGCAATGTGAGCAGGACCAGTGGTGTCGTTTGACTTAAAAAACGAGGATCGGATGTCGTCAACGTTCTTCTCAAAATGGTTGACAAAGTCGTCCGCAGAGAGGGAGGAGGGGGGGAGGGGGAGGTGGATTCAGGAGGGAGGAGAAGGTGGCAAAGAGCTTCCTAGGGTTAGAGGCAGATGCTTGGAATTTAGAGTGGTAGAAAGTGGCTTTAGCAGCAGAAACAGAGGAAGAAAATGTGGAGAGGAGGGAGTGAAAAGATGCCAGGTCCGCAGGGAGGCTAGTTTTCCTCCATTTCTGCTCGGCTTCCCGGAGCCCTGTTCTGTGAGCTCGCAATGAGTCGTCAAGCCACGGAGCAGGAGGGGAGGACCGAGCCGGCCGGGAGGATAGGGGACAGAGAGAGTCAAAGGATGCAGAAAGGGAGGAGAGGAGGGTTGAGGATGCAGAATCAGGAGATTGGTTGGAGAAGGATTGAGCAGAGGGAAGAGATGATAGGATGGAAGAGGAGAGAGTAGCAGGAGAGAGAGAGCGAGCGAAGGTTGCGACGGCGCAATACCATCTGAGTAGGGGCAGAGTGAGTAGTGTTGGGGGAGAGCGAGAGGGAAAAGGATACAAGGTAGTGGTCGGAGACTTGGAGGGGAGTTGCAGTGAGATTAGTAGAAGAACAGCATCTAGTAAAGATGAGGTCAAGCGTATTGCCTGCCTTGTGAGTAGGGGGGGACGGTGAGAGGGTGAGGCCAAAAGAGGAGAGGAGTGGAAAGAGGGAGGCAGAGAGAAATGAGTCAAAGGTAGACGTAGGGAGGTTAAAGTCACCCAGAATTGTGAGCGTCCCACCCCTGGTACACCCTATCAACAGCAGGTGAACCATCAAGGGCGCCAAATTTGAAAACAATTAAATGTCATAATTCAAATTTCTCAAACATACAACTATCTTACACCCTTTGAAAGATAAACATCTCCTTAATCTAACCACGTTGTCCGATTTCAAAAAGGCTTTACGGCGAAAGCATAAAGTTAGATTATGTTAGGACAGTACATTGAAAATAGCTGTGTGTAATGTTTTGTCAATGCAAAGACAGGCGTCACCAAAAGCAGAAAACCAGCTAAAATTATGCACTAACCTTTGACAATCTTCATCAGATGACACTCCTAGGACATTATGTTAGACAATACATGCATTTTTTATTCTATCAAGTTCATATTTATATCCAAAAATAGCATTTTACTATGGCGTTGATGTTGAGGAAATATTTTCCCTCCAATACCGCCAGTCAATCAGCACAACAAATTAAATAATTACTATTCGAAAACATTGGTAAAATATTATATTGTCATTCAAAGAATTATAGATTAAC
Source organism: Salmo trutta (assembly GCF_901001165.1). Taxonomy (NCBI): domain Eukaryota; kingdom Metazoa; phylum Chordata; class Actinopteri; order Salmoniformes; family Salmonidae; genus Salmo; species Salmo trutta. The sequence goes on from NC_042963.1 coordinate 31,068,716, forward strand.
ATCTCTTGAACGCAACCGCATTGCCAGATTTAAAAATAACTCTACTGGGAAATCACACTTTGCAATAATCTGAGTACTGTGCCCAGAAAAATAGGCTTTGCGATACAGACTAGGCGCCATGTTGGAGAGATCTAAAATCAAAAATACTATGTAAATATTCCCTTACCTTTGATTATCTTCATCAGAAGGCACTTCCAGGAATCCCAGGTCCATAACAAATGTAGTTTTGTTCGAAAAAGCTCATAATTTATGTCCAAAAAGCTCCGTGTTGTTAGTGCCCTGTAGGCTACTCAAAAACATGAATGACGCCTTCCGGACTTGTCTTCACCAAAGAGGGAAAAAAATATATTTACGTTCGTTCAAACATTGTATAGCATAAATCATTAGGGCCTTTTTCAATCAGAACTTCAATAATATTCAAGGCGGACGATTGCATTCTCTTTTAAAACGTATTGGAACGAGAGTACCCAAACATGCACTCGTGCGCCAGAGTAGTATCGGCCATCCGCTTATGACCAACGTTCCAAGTCTCTTGTTCGGTCAGTTTTCACAGTAGAAGACTCAAACCACTTTGTAAAGACTGGTGACATCTAGTGGATGGCGTAGGAAGTGCTCAATGATTAATAAGTCCCTGTGTGTTTCAATGGCATAGGCTTAAAACTAATTCAACACATCAGATACACACTTCCTGTTAGAAATTGTCTCAGGGTTTTGACTGCCATATGAGTTCTGTTATACTTACAGACACCATTCAAACAGTTTTAGAAAATTCAGAGTGTTTTCTATCCAAATCTGTTAATAATATGCATATCCTAGCTTCTGAGTTGGTGTAGGAGGCAGTTAAAAATGGGCGCACATTTTTTTCAAAATTCTCAATACTGCCCCCTAGCCCCAACAGGTTAGCCTGTTGGAGCTATTTGAATATAACTATGGATTATTTGGAACCAAAACAACATTTGTTGTTGAAGTAGAAGTCCTGTGAGTGCATTCTGATGAAGAACAGCAAAGGTAATCCAATTTTTCTAATAGTAATTCTGAATTTAGTGAGCGCCAAACTTGGTGGTTGTCAAATGAGCTAGCCTGTGATGGCCGAGCTATCTACTCAGAATATTGCAAAATGTGCTTTCGCCGAAAAGCTATTTTAAAATCTGACACCGCGATTGCATAAAGGAGTTCTGTATCTATAATTCTTAAAATAATTGTTATGTATTTTGTGAACGTTAATCGTGAGTAATTTAGTAAATTCACCGGAAGTTTGCGGTGGGTATGCTAGTTCTGAACATCACATGCTAATGTAAAAAGCTGGTTTTTGATATAAATATGAACTTGATTGAACAAAACGTGCATGTCTTGTATAACATAATGTCCTAGGAGTGTCATCTGATGAAGATCATCAAAGGTTAGTGCTGCATTTAGCTGTGGTTTTGGTTTTTGTGACATATATGCTTGCTTGAAAATGGCTGTGTGATTATTTTTGGGTACTCTCCTGACATAATCTAATGTTTTCTTTTGCTGTAAAGCCTTTTTGAAATCTGACAATGTGGTTAGATTAACGAGAGTCTTGTCTTTAAAATGGTGTAAAATAGTCATATGTTTGAGAAATTGAAGTTATAGCATTTTTGAGGTATTTGTATTTCGCGCCACGCGATTCCACTGGCTGTTGACTAGGTGGGACGCTAGCCCAGGGAAGTTATTGTATGTATTGTACTGCATGAATATGTTTTGTAACTACACAACTACTTTTTGTAGAATTGCAAGGCTGCCACATGCAGGTGGAAGGACAGCTATATTCACTCGGGAGCAAGAGGCCGTTATAGTTGGCATGGTCCTTCAAGATAATGCAATACGACTCAGAGAAATCCAGGAACGAGTGATACAAGACAACACACACTTCCAGGGAATCGACAGTGTGAGCATTTCCACAATTGACCGTGTCCTCCATCGTAACAGGATGCGAATGAAACAAGTATACAGAGTACCTTTTGAGCGCAACTCACCAAGAGTGAAAGAACTGCGAGCTCAGTATGTGCAAGTCAGTGTACATTCAGAAACGTTTACTGTCATCCAGATTGTCTACAGTACTAACAGATACTATGTGAATGACATTACTCTTCAGTACATACAATGTATGTGAATCAGAAGTGCATACAGTAGGCCTAATTATACTCTACAGTATAGCACTGTCTCTGTTCGACTTACAAAATCCTACATACAGTATATTGTATTTCTACACAGACAATATTTGACTTGGAATCCTTGGACAGACCCCATGAGTTCATCTTTGTTGATAAAGCAGGCTTCAATCTAACAAAGAGGAGAAGGAGAGGCCAAAACATGATTGGACAGCGGGCCATTGTTGAAGTCCCTGGTAAACGAGGTGGCAATGTCACAATCTGTGCTGCTATCAGCAACCATGGTGTTCTACATCACCATGTTACACTCGGGCCATATAACACCCAGCACCTTCTAAGATTTATTGCCAATCTAAGAGATATTTTATTTGAGCAGCAGGTTCAAGAGCAGCAGGGTCAAGAGCTAAATGAGAATCCCATTCCCAACTATGTGATAGTGTGGGACAATGTCAGTTTCCACCGAGCTGCTCAGGTAAGGGAATGGTTTAACATCAATGGCCCTGAACATTGTGCTTTCCATTTATTAACAGTACTGACTGCTCAGTAGATTTTGACTGGTTGCAGGTTCATATCAACAAAGAACAAGAATTAGAGTATCACAGAGACAAAGGACAAGTTTGTGAGATGCAGGGTACAGTACTGTAAAAATAGGGGTACAAGGAGGAGGAAGAACAAAAAACAAAATTGCAAAGAGCAAAGCAGAGTAGTAATTTCTGATCAATTTTGAGCTACAATGACAGAACATGTTTTCGTTCATCAAAAGACAATGACGGAAAAATATGAATTTTTGTATGTTTTGAACAATGTGTTTTCTAGTTTTCGGTGTATTGTTAACTGACTGCTTGAGAGTGTATATCATTTTGATCACTTTGTTTCTGATTTGAGAGCAGTGTTTGATTTTGAACACAGGTAAAACTGTTTTGAGGCAAATGTTTCATTTTGCGAGAAGAGCCAGAGGTTATGTAAATAGTGCTTGAAGATGAGGTTTAGTGTTTAATGTTTTCAGGAAATGGAGCAAGATTTCAGAAATTGTGTTTTAGCAATTGAGAAAAACTGTAAACATGATCATTACACAGGTGCACCTTGTGCTGGAGACAATATTAGTCCTCTTTAAAATGTGCAGTTTTGTCACACAACACAATGCCACAGATGTCTCAAGTTTTGAGGGAGTGTGCAATTGGCATGCTGAATGCAGGAATGTCCACTAGAGTTGTTGCCAATAATTTAATGTTCATTTCTCTACCATAAGAAGCCTCCAACGTCGTTTTAAAGAATTTGGCAGTACATCCAACTGGCCTGACAACCACAGACCACGTGTATGGTGTCATGTGGGCGAGTGGTTTGCTGATGTTAACGTTGTGAACAGAGTGCCCCATGGTGGCGGTGGGGTTATGGTATGGGCAGGCATAAGCTACGGACAATGAACACAATTGCATTTTGAATGCATAGAGATACCGTGGCGAGATCCTAAGGACCATTGTCATGCCATTCATCCGCCACCATCACCTCATATTTCAGCATGATAATGCACGACCCCATGTCGTAAGGATCTGTACACAATTCTTGGAAGCTGAAAATGTCACAGTTCTTCCATGGCCTGCATACTCACCAGACATGTCACCCATTGAGCACGTTTGGGATACTCTGGATTGACGTGTACGACCGCGTGTTCCAGTTCATGCCAATATCCAGCAACTTCACACAGGCATTATCGAGGAGTGGGACAATATTCCACAGGCCACAATCAATAGCCTGATCAACTCTATGTGAAGGAGATGTGTCACGCTGAATGAGGCAAATGGGGGTCACAACAGATACTGACAGGTTTTCTGATCCACTCCCCTACCTTTTTTTAAGGTATCTGTGACTAACAGATGCATATCTTTATTCCCAGTCATGTGAAATCCATTGATTAGAGCCTAATGAATGTATTTCAATTGACTGATTTCCTTATATGAATTGTAACTCAGTAAAATCTTTGAAATTGTTGCAGGTTTGGTTTGTATTTTTGTTCAGTATAATAGTTATGTGGGCAGAGTCTATTCTTGTCATTGCAGGTGGTTGAGTAACTGGGGGATACATAGCTAGTGTTTTGTTATACACCACAGTAAGTAGGTCCCAGTTGTGTTATTAGCCAAAGCATCACATTATGTTGTTGTTGTGCTATGTAAGCATGTTGCTTAATTAAGAAAAGGGGATATGTGATGCCCTAGTGTAATGGTGTTGAAGGACACAACGGGGAGGACAGGAAAGGGTTGTAGAAGAATGTATACTTTGAACGTGAATAAATGCCTATGCTCATTAGTAACTAAAAGTCAAGCTAGTTATATTACAATTCCATAAATAGCTAGAATAGAATAAATACTGTATGTTCTAGCTAGCTATCAATCATTAGCTAAAATAGATTCTCAATCTGTACGATTTCTTGCGTTTGTTTTGACACACATTTCATTCACAATTTGCAATAACCTGGCTACACATTTGACGTACACATGTGATTAAATGTAATCAAATACACAGTATTTAAATGTTTAAATATCATAAATATGGTCTAGTAATCAATTTACATCGATTGGAGGTCTAATTCTATGAAAAGGGCAAGCAAATTCTCCATAATTTGTTTACAAACGTGTTTCTCTTAGCATTCCCCATAGCAAACAACGTCATTGAGTAGCATGGCAACGTTTGTCCCTCAACCCGGTCCATAGCCCTGTGATGACACAATACTTCCCTCCCCTTACTCTTTCTTCACAAGATAGTGATTTCAGAAATGTATTGAATGCCTGCTCTGACCATCAGAGACCTGAAAGATGGTTCGTTGTTTCAAGATACATTTTCGATTTCACCAGGTCTAAAGAGTATTTGCAGTATGTTGAGACACGTCTGTCTTAAGTATGTAGTACATGAAAATTGCCATATATATACTGAACAAAAATATAAAATCAACATGGAACAATTTTACTGAGTTACTGTTCATATAAGGAAATCAGTAAATTGAAATAAATTCATTAGGACCTAATCTATGGATTTCACATGACTGGGCAGGGGCACAGCCTGGGGTGGGCCGAGGAGGACTGGGGAGCAAGGCCCAGCCAATCAGAATGAGCTTTTCGCCACAAAAGGGCTTCATTACAGACTGAAATACTCCTGTTTCATCAGCTGTCCGGGTGGCTGGTCTCAGGTGAAGAAGCCGGATATGGAGGACCTGGGCTGGCATGGTTACACGTGGTCTGCAGTTGTGAGGCCGGTTGGACATACTACCAAATTCTCTAACATTCAATTCTCTGGCAACAGCTCTGATGGACATTCCTGCAGTCAGCATTCCAATTTCACACTCCCTCAAAACTGGGGGTGTAAACAAACGTGTAACTATAAATGCATTTGTAGCTAGGTAGCTAGCTAACAGCCATGGAAGAGGGGGAAGGATTAGCAATCAGTTCCAGGTGTCAGAGAAGAGAGATGAGGCTACTCTGGATAGGGAAGGTACCTTTGTGGGAAGAAAAGTATTAAAAGATTCTCCAGTTCCAGTCCCTAGTGAGAAGAACTGAGGACAGAGAGACATAGCAACATAATATTCAGTGCTGTCTAATTTGAGTATAATTCTGCCTGTTTCTTTGTGATGTTTTCTGTCCTCAGATACAGAGAGGCGTAAAACACTGTCTGCAGATGAAGAGGTCCCAATGAATGTCCCAGGAGAATAAGGATATATCCTTGTATACCATGGATTATATGTGTACCTACAGTATGTTAGCACATTTTGTGAACAAAATACAGTTTAAAAGTCACACACAATGTATAAACCTATTACAGTTGGAGCAGACCAATCCTGCTGTGTGTGCAGGCTTCTGTTCCAGCCCAGCACTAACACACCTGATTCAATGTATCAAACCTAATGAGTTAATAATCAACTGTGCACAAACAGAAGTCTGCTCACCCAGTAGATCAGTGGAGCGATGTTGGACAACTTAGACTTTTTTTTGCTCACCTAAAATTATGCTTTAGTAATAATAGCCTACTTGTTACTAAGATGTCTAACCTTTACATATGAGTTAGCTTACTTGTACACTTTGAAATTATATGAAATTATGTTGATTCTTTGAAGTTAAGTGTTTATACTTGTTTTAGTTGTTAACTTAACTATTATTCAAGATGAACTAGTGTCGATGTTGATTAATCACGGATCACAATCCTGCAATGAAGAGGGGAAGGGAATCTGTCTCTACTTTGTCTGTTTCTGTGTTGTATTCTCAAACGAACATAACCTTTTTGTTCAGTCATAAGCTCTCCCCGGACAAACATACCTGATTCAACTCAGAGGGCCTGATGATTAGTTGACAAGTTGAATCAGGTGTGTTTGTCCGGGGATTAGAGGTCGACCGATTATGATTTTTCAATACCGATACCGATTATTGGAGGACCCAGAAAAAAAATCGCTACCGATTAATCGGTCGATTTTTTTATTTTTTATTTTTTTTGTACTAATGACAATTACAACAATACTGAATGAACACTTATTTTCTATCAATTTAGCCTCAAATAAATAATGAAACTATAATGAAAGTAAAAGTGCAATATGTGCCATGTAAAAAAGCTAACGTTTAAGTTACTTGCTCAGAACATGAGAACATATGAAAGCTGGTGGTTCCTTTTAACATGAGTCTTCAATATTCCCAGGTAAGAAGTTTTAGGTTGTAGTTATTATAGGAATTATAGGCCTATTTCTCTCTATACGATTTGTATTTCATATACCTTTGACTATTGGATGTTCTTATAGTCACTTTAGTATTGACAGTGTAAAAGTATAGCTTCCGTCCCTCTCCTCGCTCCTACCTGGGCTCGAACCAGGAACACATCGACAACAGCCACCCTCGAAGCAGCGTTACCCATGTAGAGCAAGGGGAACAACAACTCCCAAGTCTCAAAGCGAGTGACGTTTGAAACGCTATTAGCGCACACCCGCTAACTAGCTAGCCATTTCACATCGGTTACACCAGCCTAATCTCGGGGGTTGATAGGCTTGAAGTCATAAACAGCGCAATGCTAGAAGAATTGCGAAGAGCTGCTGGCAAACACACGAAGGTGCTGTTTGAATGAATGCTTACGAGCCTGCTGCTGCCTACCATCGCTCAGTCAGACTGCTCTATCAAATATCAAATCATAGACTTAATTATAACATAATAACACACAGAAATACGATCCTTTGGTCATTAATATGGTCGAATCTGGAAACTATCATTTCGAAAACGAAACGTTTATTATTTCAGTGAAATACGGAACCGTTCCATATTTTATCTAACGGGTGGCATCCCTAAGTCTAAATATTCCTGTTACATTGCACAACCTTCAATGTTATGTCATAATTATGTACAATTCTGGCTAATTAATTACGGCCTTTGTTAGGAATAAATGGACTTCACACATTTCGCAATGAGCCAGGCGGCCCAAACTGCTGCATATATCCTGACTGCTTGCACGGAACGCAAGAGAAGTGACACAACTCCCCTAGTTATAAGAAATTCATGTTAGCAGGCAATAATAACTAAATATGCAGGTTTCAAAATATATACTTGTGTATTGATTTTAAAGAAAGGCATTGATGTTTATGGTTAGGTACATTGATGCAACGACTGTGCTTTTTTTGCAAATGCGCTTGCTAAATCATCACCCGTTTGTCGAAGTAGGCTGTGATTCGATGAGAAATGAATAGGCACTGCATCGATTATATGCAACGCAGGACACGTTAGATAAACTAGTAATGTCATCAATTGTTTAGTGCAAATCCAACCCTTGTAATCTAGATGGTGAAATGTCTGGAAGCAGGATTTGATGGGATCCTTAGCTTTAAACATACACAACTACTACTACCAGTACTACTACTAGTTAGCTACATAGTTGTCTTTGCATCAAGGATAAAGGTGTAGTTAAAGGTGTAGGTGTAGCTTTGAGAAACTAACTTTGAGAAACTAACAAGGTTAGCTAGCCAGCTAGCCAGCTGTATTCATTTGTTCGCGCCGTTTTCCAAATGGCGTCAACATCACAACACCACAGCCACTGCTAGCTAGCCAACTTTACCAACTAGCGGTACTGTAGAAACTAAATACATTACAACGGAACGATTTGATTAGTGTAACGTTAGCTAGCTACATAGTTGTCTTTGTATCAAAGATAAAGGTAAACGCAGCCACTGCTAGCTAGCCAACGCTACCAGCTACCAGCTAGCAGTACTGTATCATTTTTAGTCAATAAGATTTTTGCAACGTAAGCTTTTGAGTTGTGTAGTCCACTTTTGTAGCTAGCAGGACTGACTTTGTGTTAGCTAGCCAACGTTTAATTACTTCTGTATTATGAAAGGAACTAGACACGGACACGAATGATCCATTGGTAGTTTGTTGTAACCAAGTATTGGTGCTAACCGTGTGTTATTGGATGCTAGCATGCTAGTTAGCTACGCCGTCATAAGACACGGTACACTGGGTGGCTTTACTGTACCAAGTTATCTAGCTGAATAAACTAAGTTTGAGCCTATTCCTGGAAACATTGAACCACTGTAGTTTACATCAATTATAATTTCTAAGTGGAAGTTGGAATAGTTATATTTGAGTGTTTCAGCGAATGGTTAGTGAGGGGGGCCCTGCTCTCTCGCTTCCCCAGTTGTTTAGTTAATTTTCTTTCCAATCTCCTTTGCATTAGCGTAGCCTCTCCTGTAGCCTGTCAACTATGTGTCAGGCCACACAAACGCTTCACACCGCATGCCACTCTAACCTGGTGGTCCCAGCGCGCACGACCCACGTGCAGTTCCAGGTCTCCAGAAGCCTCTGGAACTGCCGGTCTGCGGCCAACAAGGCAGAGTTCATCTCAGCCTATGCTACCCTCCAGTCCCTCGACTTCTTGGCGCTGACGGAAACATGGATTACCACAGAAAACACTGCTACTCCTACTGCTCTCTCCTCATCTGACCACATGTTCTCGCATACCCCGAGAGCATCTGGTCAACGGGACTGGAATACTCATCTCTCCCAAGTGGACATTCTCTCTTTCTCCCCTGACCCATCTGTCTATCTCCTCCTTTGAATTCCATGCTGTCACAATCACTAGCCCATTCAAGCTAACTTTACAAATGTCTATTGAAACAGCTGCATATAGTGTAGTACAGTAAATTTGCAATTACAAAAATACAGTAGTATACTGTACCTGTTCTCTTCTCTGAATGTCCTTACTATGGTGGACACAGAAAATCGGCTCAAATTGGGTTGCACTCTAAGTCCTGCTTCCCTCATTGTCAGTCCATGGACAAGAACATGGTCTATAACTGTTGCTCGATTTTCATCAGATATTTCCACTCTTTGTCTTCCTTTTCCTCTTTGTCCTCCTCTTCCTCTTTCTTGCCCTCCTCCTCCTCTTCTCCTCGTCGCCCACTTCGCATACGCACTTGTCCTCTCACATTGTTTCTTCTATCCATTCTCAGACTTTCTCCTCCCCACCTTCAACAACCTGTTTGCTTTCTGAACTGGCTTATATTGGTTGTGTCGCATCATTTGAAACAGGTTAAATCAATTTTGAGTGGTTGTGTTCTATCAATGACATGTGTTCTGTATTTGTATTTGATTGTTGCCACTTGTGTTTACCAGTATGGATGACATGTGCATTAGAGTGCAGAATGTGTTTTGAGAATGAGAATGTGTTTAGAGTTTTGCTGAAAAGTCTTAGTGAGATCTGCAAATTGTGTTTTACCATGTGAAATGGTTTAAGGTATTGACAACAGACTGCATAATTAGCTAAATGAGTTCAGGCAACTGAGAACTTTGTTCTGCCAATGGATTTTAGTGTTTTAGCAATTGAGAAAAACTAATCAGCTTCTTGATATGCCACACCTGTCAGAGGGATGGATTATCTTGGGAAAAGAGAAATGCTCACTAACAGGGATGTAAACGAATTTGTGCACAAAAGTTGAGAGAAATAATATTAATACATTTCAGGGATCTTTTATTTCAGCTCATGAAACATGGGACCAACAATTACAGTTGAAGTCGGAAGTTTACATACACCTAGCCAAAAACATGTAATCTAAGTTTTTCACAATACCTGACATTTAATCCTAGTAAAAATTCCCGGTCTTAGGTCAGTTAGGATCACCACTTTATTTTAAGAATGTGAAATGTCAGAATAAAAGTAGAGAATGATTTATTTCAGCTTTTATTTATTTTATCACATTCCCAGTGGGTCAGATATTTACATACACTCAATTATTATTTGGTAGCATTGCCTTTAAATTGTTTAACTTGGGTCAAACGTTTGGGTAGCCTTCCACAAGAAGTTGGGTGAATTTCAGCCCATTCTTCGTGAGATAACTATTTATTTTTTACCTTTATTTAACTAGGCAAGTCAGTTAAGAACAATCCTACCTGTGACCTGAGTCCAAGCCATCAGCCTGGGTATGAGCGGCAGGAGTGTGCCATGAGTCCTGAGACCGCGCATGTGGAGTGAGCAGAAAAAAAGAGAGATGGGGAGGAAGAGTGCAGTTGAAAGGTTTATCATTAACAACTGACACAATTCTATAATAAATACATATTACACAACAAGTAGTGCCCCAAGGTGGGATCGAACCGTGTCTCAAAAGCAGCAGAAAAGGTCAAATAAGGTCACCAAAATTTCCGTTACGGCAAAACACGACTGGCCCTCGCGTGAAAAAAAAACTATGGAGGTCCGTAAGGGCTCTTCCCTCGTCTGGCATACCATATTGTTACTTAAATGGTGGCTATAGTGCTGACACGTTATTATGCACAGGACGGTGGGTCGGCGGTGTAAAAAATGTTGGAGTGTTGGGAGTTAACCCTAACCCTTCTCACAAAAACATCCGTAGTGACTGAATGGTTTGAGCTAGAAACTATTGTGACTCATCTATGGACAGCTGAGACTCTCACGGACATGTACATGTTTTGCTCCATGCTGCTCACGAGCCACACAAAAGCAGTTACAATTTAAGGCATTGTTCTACATAGAACATTTGTTGTCACAAACTCAAAACTCAACAGTTGTCACTGACGAGTTGGATATTAGTTTCCAATTTCAAAAACTAAAGCCTTGCACAAAGTAAATCAACTCACACACTGGAAATCTACAATGGATTCACAAAAGTCTACCCCTGGTCTCCCGGGGTTCAATTAACATTTAAGTCATTTAGCAGACGCTCTTATCCAAAGCGTCTTACAAATTGGTGCATTCACCTTATGATATCCAGTGGAACAACCACTTTACAAAAGTGCATCTACATCTTTTAAGGGGGGGGGGTTAGAAGGATTACTTTATCCTATCCTAGGTATTACTTAAAGAGGTGGGGTTTCAAGTGTCTCCGGAAGGTGGTGATTGACTCCGCTGTCCTGGCGTCGTGAGGGAGCTTGTTCCACCATTGGGGTGCCAGAGCAGCGAACAGTTTTGACTGGGCTGAGCGGGAACTGTGCTTCCTCAGAGGTAGGGAGGCGAGCAGGCCAGAGGTGGATGAACGCAGTGCCCTTGTTTGGGTGTAGGGCCTGATCAGAGCCTGAAGGTACGGAGGTGCCGTTCCCCTCACAGCTCCGTAGGCAAGCACCATGGTCTTGTAGCGGATGCGAGCTTCAACTGGAAGCCAGTGGAGAGAGCGGAGGAGCGGGGTGACGTGAGAGAACTTGGGAAGGTTGAACACCAGGCGGGCTGCGGCGTTCTGGATGAGTTGTAGGGGTTTAATGGCACAGGCCAACCCGGCCAACATCTACGACCAATCTACCGAAGCACAGCTCAGAGTAAATATTTATTGCATTTTCCTTTTCCAAATGGGCGGTAATTTAGAATGCATAAGATAATGTGTTTACGATAGCATAGCTGCTGTTTTTGGTTCCTAAGTCTTCCCGCTCTTTCATTCAAGCCCAACCCCCTTTCCTTTGTGTAACCAGCCATCATACAGGTTCCGTCCACCGGGACGTTTTCTGTATGACATCATTTGTATTCTGTGTATTTGTAATTCTGTGTGATTAGTTTAGGTATTTAGTAAATAAATGATTAAACCCAATTTTGTATTGCTGATTCAACTTGTTAGCCAGGGTTCGTGAAGACAGCCAAGAATTTACAACTTTCATTATGAGACTGAAAATAAGATAAGGGTTAATATTGACTGCTATTGATGTAAAATATTACTAAGTATTTTAAGAGTTTATTCGGAAGATAACAGCTCTATAAACGTTCTTCCGTGGTGCCCCGACTTTCTAGTTAATTACATTTACATGATTAGCTTAATCAGGTAATATTAATTACAGAGAAAGAATTTTATAGGTTAGCATGTCATATCACTTAATCCGGCATAGCCAAAGACACGACACCAAACAGTTTTATTTTTGTTTCATCAGACCAGAGGATATTTCTCCAGAAAGTACAATCTTTGTCCCCATGGCTTTTTTTTATGGCGGTTTTGGAGCAGTGGTTTTTAGGACTCGTTTTACTGTGGATGTAGATACTTTTGTACCCGTTTCCTCCAGCATCTTCACAAATCAAATCAACGTTTATTTGTCACGTGTGCGGAATACAACAGCTGTAGACCTTACAGTGAAATGCTTACTTACAGGCTCAAACCAATAGTGCAAAAAAGGTGTTAGGTAAGTAAATAAATAAAACACCAGTAAAAAGACAGACTATAAAAGGAAAATAGCGAGGCTACATACAGACACCGGTTAGTCAGGCTGATTGAGGTAGTATGTACATGTAGATATGGTTAAAGTGACTATGCTTATATGATGAACTGAGAGTAGTAGTAGCGCAAAAGAGGGGTTTGCGGGACACAATGCAGATAGCCCGGTTAGCCAATGTGCGGGAGCACTGGTTGGTCGGCCCAATTGAGGTAGTATGTACATGAATGTATAGTTAAAGTGACTATGCATATATGATAAACAGAGAGTAGCAACAGCGTAAAAAGAGGGGTTCGGGGGCACACAATGCAAATAGTCCGGGTAGCCATTTGATTACCTGTTCAGGAGTCTTATGGCTTAGGGGTCAAAACTGTTGAGAAGCCTTTTTGTCCTAGACATGGCACTCCGGTACCGCTTGCCATGCGGTAGTAGAGAGAACAGTCTATGACTGGGGTGGCTGGGGTCTTTGACAATTTTTAGGGCCTTCCTCTGACACCGCCTGGTGTAGAGGTCCTGGGTGACAGGCAGCTTAGCCCCAGTGATGTACTGGGTCATACGCACTACCCTCTGTAGTGCCTTGCGGTCAGAGGCCAAGCAATTGCCGTACCAGGCAGTGATGCAACCAGTCAGGATGCTCTCGATGTTGCAGCTGTAGAACCTTTTGAGGATCTGAGGACCTATGCCAAAAATTTTTAGTTTCCTGAGGGGGAATAGGCTTTGTCATGCCCTTTTCACGACTGTCTTGGTGTGTTTGGACCATTCTAGTTTGTTGTTGATGTGGACACAGAGGAACTTGAATCTCGCAACCTGCTCCACTACAGCCCTGTAGATGAGAATGGGGGAGTGCTCCGTCCTCCTTTTCCTGTAGTCCACAATCATCTCCTTAGTCTTCGTTACGTTGAGGGATAGGTTGTTATTCTGGCATCACACGGCCAGGTCTCTGACCTCCCTATAGGCTGTCTCGTCGTTGTCGGTGATCAAGCCTACCACTGTTGTGTCGTCTGCAAACTTAATGATGGTGTTGGAGTCGTGCCTGGCCATGCAGTCGTGGGTGAACAGGGAGTACAGGAGGGGACTGAGCACGCACCTCTGTGGAGCTCCAGTGTTTAGGATCAGCATGGCAGATGTGTTGCTACCTACCCTCACCACCTGGGGGCGACCCGTCAGGAAGTCCAGGATCCTTAGCTTAGTGATGAGCTTTGAGGGTACTATGGTGTTGAACGCTGAGCTGTAGTCAATTGATAGCATTTTCACATAAGTGTTATTTTTGTCCAGGTGGCAAAGGGCAGTGTGGAGTGCAATAGAGATTGCATCATCTGTGGATCTGTTTGGGCGGTATGCAAATTGGAGTGGGTCTAGGATTTCTGGGATAATGTTGTTGATGTGAGCCATTACCAACCTTTCAAAGCACTTCATGGCTACGGATGTGAGTGCTACGGGTCTGTAGTCATTTAGGCAGGTTGCCTTTGTGTTCTTGGGCACAGGGACTATGGTGGTCTACTTGAAACATGTTGGTATTACAGACTCAAATCAGGGACATGTTGAAAATGTCAGTGAAGACACTTGAGAGGTGGGCAGCACATGCACAGGCGCACGTCCTGGTAATCTGTCTGGCCTCGCGTATGTTGACCTGTTCAAAGGTCTTACATCGGCTACGAAGAGCGTGATCACACAGTCGTCCGGAACAGCTCATGCATGCCTCGGTGATGCTTGCCTCGAAGCGAGCACAAGGTCCTTTGCTGTTGTTCTGGGATTGATTTGCACTTTTCGCACCAAAGTACGTTCATATCTAGGAGACAGAATGCGTCTCCCTCCTGAGCGGTATGACGGCTGCTTGGTCCCATAGTGTTTATACTTGCGTGCTATTGTTTGTACAGATGAACGTGGTACTGTCAGGCATTTGGAAATTGCTCCCAAGGATGAACCAAACTTGTGGAGGTCTACAATTTATTTTTCTGAGGTCTTGGCTGATTTATTTTGTTTTTCCCATGATGTCAAGCAAAAAGGCACTGAGTTTGAACGTAGGCCTTGAAATACATCCACAGGTACAGCTCCAATTGACTCAAATGATGTCAAATAGCCTATCAGAAGCTTCTAAAGCCATGACTTATTTTCTGGATTTTTTCAAGATTTTTAAAGGCACAGTCAACTTAGTGTATGTAAACTTCTGACCCACTGGAAATGTGATACAGTGAGTTATAAGTGAAATAATCTGTTTGTAAACAATTGTTGGAAAAAATTACTTGTGTCATGCACAAAGTAGATGTCCTAACCGACTTGCCAAAACTATAGTTTGTTAACAAGAAATGTGTGGAGTGGTTGAAAAACAAGTTTTAATGGCTTAGGACAACAAAGTCAAGATATTGGAGTGGTCATCACAAAGCCCTGACCTCGATCCTATAGAAAATTTGTGGGCAGAACTGAAAAAGCGTGTGCGAGCAAGGAGGCCTACAAACCTGACTCAGTTACACCAACTCTGTCAGGAGGAATGGGCCAAAATTCACCCAACTTATTGTGGGAGGATATCCGAAACATTTGACCCAAGTTAAAAATGTAAAAGCAATGCTACCAAATACTAATTGAGTGTATGTAAACTTCTGACCCACTGGGAATGTGATGAAAGAAATAAAAGCTGAAATAAATCATTCTCTCTACTATTATTCTGACATTTCACATTCTTAAAATAAAAGGTGATCCTAACTGACCTAAAACAGGGAATTTTTACTACGATTAAATGTCAGGAATTGTGAAAAACTGAGTTTAAATGTATTTGGCTAAGGTGTATGTAAACCTCCGACTTCAACTGTATCAATATAACGTGTTGTCATCCCTACTGCCGCTGATCTGGAGGACTCATTAAACACAAATACTGCGTTTGTAAATGGTGTTGGAGAGTGCACCTGCCTATAAAAAAAATAGATTTCTTTGGTTTGCTTACTTATAGTCAAGTAGTATTTTACTTGGTAACTTTCACGAGTCATTTTTTATTAACGTACATTAAACTTTTCCTCAACTATGACCATTTTTCACCACTGGACCCCCGGAGGAATGCCCATTAGAATGAAATGAAACAGAGAACAGATTTTTAATACTTCACATTCCAAACACAGCCTATGATCATACATAAAAAAACACTAACATCCAGGACAAAAATACTAATTAATCCACGTTTATCGACCTTCACACAACAAACGTTACAAGGACCAGAAATGTCAAACCTCAGTCATTGAAGAGTTACTCTCCTCCTTTGAGCACATATGTATGTGGTCGGTCTGTTTCTGTCTCTTATTTGTGTGTTGAAGTCCTGTTGTAGTATTTAGTGTTTGTAGTACTGGGGTTAGGTAGAGATGGTACACTACATTCTTATTTTCTCCTCGTCCTGTTCCGTTTTTGGTTTCTTCTCATCCCTCCGCTCTAGGCCAAACTCGATCACCAAAGGTTTCCCTAGCAACCGGTACCCATTCACCATCTCCAAGGCTCTCTGGGACGTTTTGGTGTCTAGAAAATGGTATAACACTACAATATTAGTGATGGGGAAAATGAGAAATAAATCAATACAGTTACATAGGATGTTATTTTTGGACGATATAATATACAGTACCAGTCAAAAGTTTGGACACAGCTACTCATTCAAGAGTTTCTCTTTATTTTTTACTATTTTCTACATTGTAGAATAATAGTGAAGATGTCAAAACTATGTAATAACACGTGGTAAACAAAAAGGTGTTAAACAAATCAAAATATATTTGAGATTCTTCAAATTAGCCACCCTTCGCCTTGATGACAGCTTTGCACACTCTTGACATTCTCTCAACCAGCTTCACCTGGAATGCTTTTCCAACAGTCTTGAAGGAATTCCCACACATGCTGAGCACTTTTTTGCTGCTTTTCCTTCACTCTGCGGTCCAACTCATCCCAAACCATCTCAATTAGGTTGAGGTCGGGTGATTGTGGAGGCCCGGTCATCTGATGCAGCACTGCATCACTCTCCTTCTTGGTCAAATAGCCCTTACACAGCCTGGGGGTGTGTTGGGTTATTGTCCTGTGGATAAAACAAATGATAGTCCCACTAAGCACAAACCAGATGGGATGGTGTATTGCTGCAGAATGCAGTGGTAGCCATGCTGGTTAAGTGTGCAACGAATTCTAAATAAATCCCTGACAGTGTCACCAGCAAAGCACCCCCACACTTCCTCCTCCATGCTTCACGGTGGGAACCACACATGCGGAGATCATCCGTTCACCTACTCTGCGTCTCACAAAGACACGGCAGTTGGAACCAAAACTCTCAAATTTAGACTGATGATGACTTCTTCGTCTTGTCCTTTAGTAGTGGTTTCTTTGCAGCAATTCGACCATGAAGGCCTGATTAACGCAGTCTCCTCTTAACAGTTGATGTTGAGATGTGTCTGTTACTTGAACTCTGAAGCATTTATTTGGGCTGCAATCTGAGATACAGTTAACTCTAATGAACTTATCCTCTGCATTAGGAGGTAACTCTGGGCCTTTCTTTCGCGGTCCTCATGAGAGCCAGTTTCATCATAGCGCTTGATGGTTTTTGCGACTGCACTTGAAGAAACTTTCAAAGTTCTTGAAATTTTCCAGATTGACCTTCATGTCTTAAAGTAATGATGGACTGTCGTTTATCTTTGCTTATTTGAGCCGTTCTTGCCATAATATGGACTTCGTATTTTACCAAATAGGACTATCTTCTGTATACCACTTCTACCTTGTCACAACATAACTGTGACAAGCTCAAACGCATTAAGAAGGAAAGAAATCCCACAAATTAACTTAACAAGGCAAACCTGTTAATTGAAATGCATTCCAGGTGACTACCTCATGAAGCTGGCTGAGAGAATGCCAAGAGTGTGCAAAGCTGTCAAGGCAAAGGGTGTCTAATTTGAAGAATATGAAATATAAATTATATTTTGATTTGTTTAACAATTTTTTGGCTACTAAATTATTCCATAAGTGCCATTTCATTAGTTTTGATGTCTGCACTATTATTCTACAATGTAGAAAATAGTAAAAATAAAGAAAAACCCTGGAATGAGTAGGTTTTCTGAAACTTGACTGGTACTGTATATAATGTATATGGTGAATTCTGAATACTTTCCGACTCCTTCCCCCACATTTTGTTACATTACAGCCCTATTCTAAAATTGATCAAATCTCTTTTTCCCCCAGATCCTCTCAAGATCTGTCATGTTGGATAGGTAGCATCTCTGCGCAGCTATTTTCAGGTCTCTCCACAGCTGTTTGTTTGGGTTGAAGTCCGGGTTCTGGCTGGGCCACTCAAGGACATTCAGAGACTACCATAAAGGCCTGATTGGTGGAGTGCTGCAGAGATGGTTGTCCTCTGGAAAGTTCTCCTGTCTCCACAGAGGAACTCTGGAGCTCTGTCTGTCCGAGTGACCATCGGGTTCTTGGTCACCACCCTGACCGAGGCCCTTCTCCCCCGATTGCTCAGTTTTGCCAGGTGGCCAGCTCTAGGAAGAGTCTTGGTGGCTCCAAACTTCCTCCATTTAAGAATGCTGGAGGCCACTGTGTTCTTGGGGACCTTCAATGCTGCATACATTTTTTGGTACCCTTCCCCAGATCTGTGCCTCGACACAATCCTGTCTCGGAGCGCTATGGACAATTCCTCCGACCTCACAGCTTGGTTTTTGCTCTGACATGCACTGTCAACTGTGGGACCTTATATAGACAGTGTGCCTTTCCAAATCATGTCCAATCAATTGAATTTACCACAGGTGGACTCCAATCAAGTTGTAGAAACATCAAGGATGATCAATGGAAACAGGATGCACCAGCGCTCAATTTTGAATCTCATAGCAGAGGTTCTGAATACATTTACATTTTAGTCATTTAGCAGACGCTCTTATCCAGAGCAACTTACAGTAGTGAATACATATATTTCATGCATTTTTTAAAAATATTTGTTTTTGTACTGGCCCCCCGTGGGAATCGAACCCACAGCCCTGGCGTTGCACACACACCATGCTGGCGTTGCAAACACCATGCTCTACCAACTGAGCCACATGGAATTTACTTATGTAAATAAAGTATTTCTGTTTTAAAAAACCTGTATTCGCTTTGTCATTATGGGGCATTGTGTGTAGATTCATGAAACAAAAAGATTTAATACATTTTTGAATAAGGCTATAACGTAATACAACGTGGAAAAAGTCAAGGGGTCTGAATACTTTTCAAATGCACCGTACTATATTACATTACACAATTATTACAGCACGTGTTATGTGCAATAAATACACATAGCAAGCACATTTGAATTGGTGTGTTGCTTAGAGATCGAGGGAGTGCGTGCGTGTGTGTATGAGCTCAGTTAGTCAGTCACCTTAAATACAGAGGAGTGTATGCATGTGTGTAATCTGAGCCTACAGGGAGAACTTGTGTGTGAGAGTAAACTCAGTCATCTGATAAAGTTTGTGTGTGTGCACGTCAGTGGTACCTGAAAGTGTGATGAAGGCGTGTCCCTTCAGTCTGCCAGTGAGTAGTCGGTAGACTACAGGCTGGGTGATGTCACAATCAAACCTGGAGAATAGCGCCACCAGCTGGGCCACAGAGGCACGGGCACTCAGGTTCTTCACACACAACACCTACGGACAACCACAGGGACCAGACAACAGCAAGGTGGTGTGGCAGATCTCAAAGCCATGAGACTGAACTCAGACAGTTAAGTTTTTTTTCTCATTCTGTAATATGAGTAGCGCATATATATATATATATATATATATATACACATACATACATACATACATACATACACACACAGCTCCAAAAAATAAAGGGAACACAATGTGACTCCAAGTCAATCACATTTCTGTGAAATCAAACAGTCCACTTAGGAAGCAACACTGATTGACAATACATTTCACATGCTGTTGTGCAAATGGAATAGACAACAGGTGGAAATTATAGGCAATTAGCAAGACACCCCCAATAAAGGAGTGGTTCTGCAGGTGGTGACCACAGACCACTTCTCAGTTCCTATGCTTCCTGGCTGATGTTTTGGTCACTTTTGAATGCTGGCGGTGCTTTCACTCTAGTGGTAGCATGAGACGGAGTCTACAACCCACACAAGTGGCTCAGGTAGTGCAGCTCATCCAGGATGGCACATCAATGCGAGCTGTGGCAAGAAGGTTTGCTGTGTCTGTCAGCGTACTGTCCAGAGCATGGAGGCGCTACCAGGAGACAGGCCAGTACATCAGGAGACGTGGAGGAGCCCGTAGGAGGGCAACAACTCAGCAGCAGGACCGCTACCTCCGCCTTTGTGCAAGGAGGAGCAGGAGGAGCACTGCCAGAGCCCTGCAAAACGACCTCCAGCAGGCCACAAATGTGCATGTGTCTGCTCAAACGGTCAGAAACAGACTCCATGAGGGTGGTATGAGGGCCCGACGTCCACAGGTGGGGGTTGTGCTTACAGCCCAACACCGTGCAGGACGTTTGGCATTTGCCAGAGAACACCAAGATTGGCAAATTCGCCACTGGCGCCCTGTGCTCTTCACAGATGAAAGCAGGTTCACACTGAGCACATGTGACAGAGTCTGGAGATGCCGTGGAGAACGTTCTGCTGCCTGCAACATCCTCCAGCATGACCGGTTTGGCGGTGGGTCAGTCATGGTGTGGGGTGGCATTTCTTTGGGGGGGCCGCACAGCCCTCCATGTGCTCGCCAGAGGTAGCCCGACTGCCATTAGGTACCGAGATGAGATCCTCAGACCCCTTGTGAGACCATATGCTGGTGCAGTTGGCCCTGGGTTCCTCCTAATGCAAGACAATGTAGACCTCATGTGGCTGGAGTGTGTCAGCAGTTCCTGCAAGAGGAAGGCATTGATGCTATGGACTGGCGCGCCCGTTCCCCAGACCTAAATCCAATTGAGCACATCTGGGACATCATGTCTCGCTCCATCCACCAACGCCACGTTGCACCACAGACTGTCCAGGAGTTGGCGGATGCTTTATTCCAGGTCTGTGAGGAGATCCCTCAGGAGACCATCCGCCACCTCATCAGGAGCATGCCCAGGCGTTGTAGGGAGGTCATACAGGCACGTGGAGGCCACACACACTACTGAGCCTCATTTTGACTTGTTTTAAGGACATTACATCAAAGTTGGATCAGCCTGTAGTGTGGTTTTCCACTTTAATTTTGAGTGTGACTCCAAATCCAGACCTCCATGGGTTGATAAATTGGATTTCCATTGATTATTTTTGTGTAAAGATTATTTCATTCATTCAGATCTAGGATGTGTTATTTTAGTGTTCCCTTTATTTTTTGAGCAGCACACACACCTCAGACATGTAACTGAGTCTGGTTAATGTCATTACAACAAGTGAGTGATACTCTTATCTCTCAGGGAAACACGGTTACTAAAACACAATTAGTTTGATGTTACGTTGAGGAAGGTTCTACCTTTGATGGTTTCCCTGGCTGGTAGTTGTGGAACCGTGGTATGCTCCGGATCCCTTCCTCTGTTTCGCGGTTCTGCTGAATCTCTTCCTCTGTAACCTCCTCTACCTCGCCCCGCACCAGCACTGGACCCCCAGGCCCCGCCTTTGCCGCACCACACAGACTACCAATTGGCTGGCTCACATTTATCTTCTTTGGAGCTGACAATTGCTTGTGTACAGGTCTGTCCTGATCTTGTGATTGGCTAGAAGTGTCCAATGTAGCTGATTGGTCAGAGTCCTTTATCCCACTTCTCAATGGATCAGATTTAAGTTCAAGCTGGACTTGTGATTGGTCAGTGCTTTTCCATGAGCTCTGCGATTGCTCAAAGTCAGCTTGTGGTTCAGGCTGAGGTAGAGATGAGTGTCCTGTGGTTTTCAGCTCAGAGTCCTCTGATACAGACGTGTGTTTTCGCCTATCACTTAGGACATCTCTGTACAGGGAGTCCAGGGGGTTTGAGGAAGATGCCCCCTGCTGGTCAGCTTGTGTATCTTCCTCTAAGGGAAAGACCAAAATTGTGAGCACATAAGTGTTAGTAGTCCATGACAGCTTGTAGCCAACTTTAAAAAAAACAACATATTGACCATTTAGCAGACACTCTTATCCAAAGAGGCAATTAGGGCTCATCAAGTGCTAGGCTACCTGCCGCCTTACTTACTTACTTACTTGGTAGTTACAGGGTAATTGCTTGCTGTCTGACTTCAAAATTGCCAATGACAAACAGGAAGATGGACAGCTGAATTCCTTTCTTTCATTTTATATTTTCAATACATGCTTCGAAGTACGGTAATAGAATATTTAGAATTTTTTTGTCACGAAATGCGTCGTGCTCGTCACCCTTCTTTACCATTCGGATAGTGTCTTGAACGCACAAGCAAAACGCCGCTGTTTGGATACAACTATGGATTATTTGGGACCAAACCAACATTTGTTATTGAAGTAGAAGTCCTGGGAGTGCATTCTGACGAAGAACAGCAAAGGTAATAACATTTTTCTTATAGTAAATCTGACTTTGGTGAGTGCTAAACTTGGTGGGTGTCTAAATAGCTAGCCGTGATGGCTGGGCTATCTACTGAGAATATTGCAAAATGTGCTTTCACCGAAAAGCTATTTTAAAATCGGACATAGCGAGTGCATATAGGAGTTCTGTATCTATAATTCTTAAAATAATTGTTCTGTTTTTTGTGAACGTTTATCGTGAGTAATTTAGTAAATTGATCGGAAGTTTGCGGGGGGTATGCTAGTTCTGAACGTCACATGCTAATGTAAAAAGCTGGTTTTTGATATAAATATGAACTTGATTGAACAAAACATGCATGTATTGTATAACATAATGTCCTTGGGGTGTCATCTGATGAAGATCATCAAAGGTTAGTGCTGCATTTAGCTGTGGTTTGGATTTGTGTGACATTATATGTTAGCTTGAAAAATGGGTGTCTGATTATTTCTGGCTGGGTACTCTGCTGACATAATCTAATGTTTTGCTTTCGTTGTAAAGCCTTTTTGAAATCGGACAGTGTGGTTAGATAAAGGAGAGTCTTGTCTTTAAAATGGTGTAAAATAGTCAAAAAGTTTGATTACCTTTCCTGTTCTTCGTCAGAATGCACTCCCAGGACTTCTACTTCAATAACAAATGTAGGTTTGGTCCAAAATAATCCATAGTTATGTTCCAACAGCGACGTTTTGTTCGTGCGTTCTAGACACTATCCCAATGGTAAATAACGGTCGTGCGCACGGCGCATTTCGTGACAAAAGATTTCTAAATATTTCATTACCGTACTTCGAAGCATGTCAACTGCTGTTTAAAATCAATTTTTATGCCATTTTTCTCGTAAAAAAAAAGCGATAATATTCCGACCGAGAATCTGCAATTAGGTAAACAGCCGAAGGAAAATACTGCACAGGGTCGAATCAGGCACGTGCCTAAGCCCTTTGTCCTCTGATGGGCCACTTGGAAAAGGCGATAATGTGTTTCAGCCAGAGGCTGCCTCGTCATCGTTCAGGTTTTTCCCGGGCTCTGAGAGCCTATTGGAGCCGTTGGAAGTGTCACGTTACAGCTAAGATCCTGACTCTTCAATAAACAGAAGCAAGAACAACACCTTGTCAGACAGGCCACTTCCTGCATGAAACCTTCTCAGGTTTTTGCCTGCCAAATGAGTTCTGTTATACTCACAGACACCATTCAAACAGTTTTAGAAACTTTAGGGTGTTTTCTATCCAAAGCCAATAATTATATGCATATTCTAGTTACTGGGCAGGAGTAGTAACCAGATTAAATCGGGTACGTTTTTTATCCGGCCGTGTCAATACTGCCCCCTAGCCCTAACAAGTTTTAACCTACAAAGCATTACATGGGCTTGCTCCTACCTATCTTTCCGATTTGGTCCCGCCGTATATACCTACACGTACACTACGGTCACAAGACGCAGGCCTCCTTATTGTCCCTAGAATTTCTAAGCAAACAGCTGGAGGTACGGCTTTCTCCTATAGAGCTCAATTTTTATGGAATGGTCTGCCTATCCATGTGAGAGACGCAGTCTCGGTCTTGACCTTTAAGTCTTTATTGAAGACGCATCTCTTCAGTAGGTCCTATGATTGAGTGTAGTCTGGCGCAGGGGTGTGAAGGTGAACGGAAAGGCACTGGAGCAACGAACCGCCCTTGCTGTCTCCGCCTGGCCGGTTCCCCTCTCTCCAATGGGATTTTCTGCCTCTAACCCTATTACAGGGGCTGAGTCACTGGCTTACTGGTTCTCTTCCATGCCGTCCCTAGGATGGGTGCGTCACTTGAGTGGGTTGAATCACTGACATGATCTTCCTGTCGGGGTTGGCGACCCCTCAGATTCGTGCCGTGGGGGAGAGCTTTGTGGGCTATACTCAGCCTTGTCTCAAGGTAGTAAGTTTGTGGTTTGAAAATATCCCTCTAGTGGTGTGGGGCTGTGCTTTGGCAAAGTGGGTGGGGTTATATCCTGCCTGGTTGGCCCTGTCCGGGGGTATTGTCGGACGAGGCCACAGTGTCTCCCGACCCCTCCTGTCTCAGCCTCCAGTATTTATGTTGCAATAGTTTGTGTCGGGGGGCTAGGATCAGTCTTATATCTGTAGTACTTCGCCTGTCTTATCCCGTGTCCTGTATGAAATTAAGTATGCTCCCTCTAAAACTCTTTTTCTCTCTGAGGACCTGCTCAGGACTACCTGGCCTGATGACTCCCTGCTGTCCCCAGTCCACCGGTTGTCCCCAGTCCACCTGCTGCTGCTCCAGTTTCAACTGTTCTGCCTGCGGTAATGGAGCCCTGACCTGTTCACTGGACGTGCTACCTTGTCCCGGACCTGCTGTTTTCAACTCGCTCTCTCTACAGCACCTGCTGTCTCTAACTCTGAATGATCGGCTATGAAAAGCCAACTGACATTTACTCTTGAGGTGCTGACCTGTTGCACCATCTATAACCACTGCGATTATTATTATTATTATTATTATTATTTGACCCTGCTGGTCATCTATGAACGTTTGAACATCTTGGCCATGTATTGTTATAAGCTCCACCCGGCACAGCCAGAAGAGGACTGGCCACCCCTCATAGCCTGCTTCCTCTCTCGGTTTCTTCCTAGGTTCTGGCCTTTCTAGGGAGTTTTTCCTAGCCACCATGCTTCTACACCTGCATTGATTGCCGTTTTGGGTTTTAGGCTTGGTTTCTGTACAGCACTTTGACATCGGCTGAACTAAAAAAGGGCTTTATAAATACATTTGATTGATTGGATGTAAGCAAATTTGTGTACACATGGAACATTTCTGGGATCTCAGCTCATGAAATATGGGACCAATACTTTACATGTTGCATTTATATTTTTGTTCAGTATATATATAGATGTATGCTATATCATTGTACTTCACTGTGTCGTTGTAGCCCTGTACTGAAGATGTCTGCACTGTGTTTTGTAGTACATGGCACCCCTTTGATCTCTAGTGGAGTCACGTTGTATGATGCTGTATTGTCTTGTATAGAATTAAGCCATGTTATTATTACATGAATATTGTTTATGGTGAATTACAGATTGTATTATGTATATCTGTCATTCACTATCGTATATTTATTTACCTCTTTACTTGCAGACCACACACACACACACACACACACTTTCTCTCGGCTATTTACAAGCTGTCAAAGCCTTAACCTCTATGGGACCGGCGGGACGAATTCGTCCCACCTACGTAACAGCCAGTTGAATCCAGTGGCGCGATTTTTGAAACACTATTACTTCAATTTCTCAAACATATGACTATTTTACAGCTATTTAAAGACAAGACTCTCGTTAATCTAACCACACTGTCCGATTTCAAAAACGCTTTACAACGAAAGCAAAACATTAGATTATGTCAGGAGAGTGCCCAGCCAGAAATAATCAGACACCCATTTTTCAAGCTAGCATATAATGTCACAAAAACCCAAACCACAGCTAAATGCAGCACTAACCTTTTATGATCTTCTTCAGATGACACATCTAGGACATTATGTTATACAATAGATGCATGTCTGTTCAATCAAGTTCATATTTATATCAAAAACCAGCTTTTTACATTAGCATGTGACGTTCAGAAAAAGCATACCCCCCGCAAACTTCCGGGGAATTTACTAACAATTTGCTAAATTACTCACGATAAACGTTCACAAAAAGCATAATTATTTTAAGAATTATAGATACATTACTCCTCTATGCACTCGATATGTCCGATTTTAAAATAGCTTTTCGGATGAAGCACATTTTGCAATATTCTAAGTACATAGCCCAGCCATCACGGGCTAGCTATTTAGACACCCAACCAGTTCAGCCTTCACCAAAATCATGTTTCCTATAATAAAAATGGTCTTACCTTTCCTGTTCTTCGTCAGAATGCACTCCCAGGACTTCTACTTCAATAACAAATGTAGGTTTGGTCCCAAATAATCCATCGTTATATCCAAACAGCGGCGTTTTGTTCGTGCGTTTCTAGACACTATCAGAATGCTAAATCACGGTCGCGCGCTTGGCGCAGAACGTGACAAAAAAATTCTAAATATTCCATTACCGTACTTCGAAGCATGTCAACCGCTGTTTAAAACCAATTTCTCTCGTAGAAAAGCGATAATATTCCGGCCGGGAATCTGCAATTAGCTAAACAGCCGAATGAAAATACTCCACGGGGGCGAATCGCTCACACGCCTAATTCAATGGTCCTCTGATGCGACACTTGGAAAAGGAGATAACGTGTTTCAGCCTGAGGCTGCCTCGTCATCGTTCAGGTTTTTCCCGGGTTCTGAGAGCCTATTGGAGCCCTAGGAATTGTCACGTTACAGCTAAGATCCTGACTCTTCAAAGAACAACAACACCTTGTCAGACAGGGTACTTCCTGCATGAAACCTTCTCAGGTTTTTGCCTGCCATAGGAGTTCTGTTATACTCACAGACACCATTCAAACAGTTTTAGAAACTTTAGGGTGTTTTCTATCCAAACCTGAACAATAATAAGCATATTCTAGCTTCTGAGTTGGTGTAGGAGGCAGTTAAAAATGGGCACATATTTTTTCCAAAATTCTCAATGCTGCCCCTAGCCCGTAGAGGTTAAAGTGCACTAGCCCATGTACTACATAGTACAGGCACAGCACAATGTATGAATATTCAGCATTAACCTCTCTTGGGTAGGGGGCAGTATTTTCACAGCCGGATGAAAAACATACCCAAATGAAAACGGCCTACTACTCGGGCCCAGGAACTAGAATATGCATATTATTAGTAGATTTGGATAGAAAACACTCTCAAACAGTTTCTAAAAATGTTTGAATGACGTCTGAGTATAACAGAACTCATATGGCAGGCAAAAACCTGAGAAAAAGCCAACCAGGAAATCTGGTTCTTGTAGTCTTTTCAAGTCATTGCCTATCTAACGCACCGTGACCTAGGGTTCATTTTGCACTTCTTAAGGCTTCCACTAGATATCAACAGTCTTTACAACCTAGTTTCAGGCTTTTGCAGTGAACAGAGAGCGAACAAGAAGACCGGGAAGTTGGTGACTCAGAAAATGACGTGAGTTTTGTGGCGCGCGTTCACATGATGAGGCAGCTGTGTTCCAAAACATTTTTCAAGTCATTGGAATCGTCCGGTTGGAATATTATTGAAGTTTTACGTTAAAAAGGACCTAAAGATTGATGCTATACGTTTGACATGTTTCAACGAACGTAAATATAACTTTTTTTTTTAACTTTTCGTTGCCAAATTTTGGGCGCACTTCCTACATTTGGAGTAGCTTACTGAACGCACTAACAACAAGGAGCTATAGGGACATAAATTATGGACTTTATCGAACAAAGCAAAATGTATTGTGGACCTGGGAATCCTGGAAGTGCCTTCTGATGAAGATCAAAGATAAGTGGATATTTATAATGCTATTTATGATTTTAGATGACTCCAAAATGGAGGGTATCTGTATTGCCTGGTGTATGTTTCTGAGCGCCGTACTCAGATTATTGCAAAGTGTGCTATCCTCGTGAAGCTTTTTTGAAATCTTTCATAGCGTTTGCATAAAGGAGATGTTTATCTATAATTCTTTGAATAACACTAATATTTCATCAACGTTTATGAGTATTTTTGTAAATTGTTGTGCTGATTCACCGGCAGTATTGGAGGCAAAATATTTTCTGAACATCACGCGCCAATGTAAAATGCTGTTTTTGGACATAAATATGAACTTTATCGAAACAAAACATACATGTTTTGTCTAACATTGAGTCCTAGGAGGGTCATCTGATGAAGATCGTCAAAGGTTAGTGAATATTTTAGCTGAATTTCTGTTTTTTTGTGACACCTCTCCTGCTTGGAAAATGGCTGTGTGGTTTTTCTTGTGTTGTCCCTGTCCTAACATAATCTAACTTTATGCTTTCGCCGTAAAGCCTTTTTGAAATCGGACAATGTGGTTACATTAAGGAGAAGTGTATCTTTACAATGATGTAAAATAGTCGTATGTTTGAGAACTTTGAATTCTGACATGTTGTTGTTTTGAATTTGGCGCTCTGATTTTTCACTGGCTGTTGAATAGTGTGAACCGTGGTTGGGACGCTGCCCAAGAGAGGTTAAACCACCGTAATCCTCTGTCTTGTCATCTGTGACCCTATCAGCACACAGGAGCGTACACAAAGTAAAACAAAACTTAAAGAATATACAGTCCACCAAGTCCTCATTTACACTAACAGGAGCTCAAACCGGTACATATAAGCAGTTGGCCCCTCCAAGGACCCTATAATTATCCAAATGGCAATTACAACCAATAAACTGGATCAACAATGTAAAAGGCAATTTCCACATCCATTGTTACATTCATCTTAAATCAGACTTAATGATTATTAGCCTAATGATATTTCATCACCATTCATCTATGGAACAATCATTTTCTCTTATTCAACGTACTGACTCCAAAGCGTGGTGCGCAGCCCACGTAGCCTATTTCTATGCGCACGGAGGTGTGCACAATCCTTTACGCAAAACCAGAATGATAGACACACGGAACTCTGACATAACCCAGGAAATATGAACAAACCATACATTGAATTAAATAAACAGAACTTCTACCTCATCAGTCTTGCGAACGTTCATGTGCATAATAAACATTGCTCCCACTCAGAGGGTAAGAAATGGTAAATGAAAATGTATTGTATCAAACATGAAACAACAAACGATATGGAGATGGAATGATGAAACGGTAACAATTGTGGGATTAGATGGAATACAGAT
Organism: Salmo trutta; assembly: GCF_901001165.1. Classification (NCBI taxonomy): domain Eukaryota; kingdom Metazoa; phylum Chordata; class Actinopteri; order Salmoniformes; family Salmonidae; genus Salmo; species Salmo trutta. Next base: position 31,097,725 of record NC_042963.1, read on the forward strand.
TTTCCACATATGCATTTAAACGTGTGAAAGTAACAGTAAACATTTCAACAAGAGAACAAAGCTCTCTCCAGTGGCGGGAGTTTGGAGAGCACAAGTGGAGATGGTGCGTCTTCGCCACTGTAGGCTAATAATTCATCTTAACAACTAATTACAAATGCAAGTTTCAAAAGTGAATTATCAATTTCAAGAAATGTTGACATACCAAAAGACCAGTAGGCCTAAAAACTAAGCTAGTCGTTTTTGCTTGATGCCCAATTGCAAGTGAGTTTACAAACTAAACAAGTAATATTCTTGATCACTCCAAATTTTTTGGAGCTGCATATTTATTTATTAACTGTTGATTGACAGTTTGCTGTTTCAATCAAAGGGCCGAGTGCACATTTTTTTCCAAGGGAGATGCTGTATTTTTATAGTTTACTTCGCTACTTGAGTCATCTCTCTATTGCGCTTTCCACATAGACCTAGCCCCGCCCCATCACTCAAGGAGCGCATTTGTCGTTCCTCGACCACGAGACACTTGCGTTCAGTCTGCATGGTCAATACAGCACATACAACAATACTGAAGACAACGATGCTGTTTTCACTTTGTTTCTCAATATAAATCCACTAGCATTCCATAATTACACTATTAGTTTGTGTTTCTTACATCTGCAAATAGCTAGTGTCATAACAGTCCTGTGAGGATCACAATGGGAAATGATTGACAATAACCAGACCTTCTCTCACCCATAGAAGATGGGAGGAGGGAACTGGGCCGTTTGACAGTTCACACCTTGTTGTAAATTACAGGAGAAGGGGGCTCTTTCTTCCCCTCCAGTAAAATCCACCAAGGAATGGTCTTTGTTAACAGACTTTTTCCCGCCGAATCTCTAACAGTCAAAAGTGGATACTGGAACAATATTTCTATCATAAGAATGAGGGGAAGGGTCAGTGTAGAGCTATAGAAAACTAATTTCATATTGGTTTTTGTTTTGTGAGGGCATTAAAAATGGTATGGACGAAATACTGTAACTTGGAAAGTATACCCCCTTAATCTGTCAAGTTTCCATCCAATACGTTGTGCATATAATATGAACAAATATTTTTGTTAAGATATGAATGTGATTTTAGGAGTCATAAGAGATAACTTGCTATCATATACCGTTGCGCAGTAAGTAGCCGTGCCCCGAGTGAGGTGAGAGAGCGTGTCAGACTGACGGAACCATCCCCTTCGGAGCATAAAAGGATTGCCAACAGAGATTAACATTAGACCAAGAAACATGAGGCGGGAGCTACACATTTGAAATGGTTGGAACTTTGAACCTCAACTCGAAGTGAAAAAATCCTCACCTTCATTTAGACCAGAACATTGCCAGGTTGCAGCTGTGCGTGTAAAGTGGTCTGAGCATGAACCCTGAATAATCAACACGAGGTGTAGGCGAGAAGCTCTCCTCCCAGACAATCACTGGTACGTCTGATTAGCTGTCCTAAGTCAGATATCGGGAAAAGCGAATCTAAGGGGGACCATTCTACTACTCTTCAAACCACCCCATCCTACTACGAGTGTCAAATCACCATATTCTCCTACCATCATCACCAATGGGAACCGTCAACATGGCTGGTTATCTTCCAGAGTGAACAACAGTAGGAGAGACGGCCCGGACCCTTTCGGACAATCAGAGCCTTACAAGCTGAAAGGCCAAACCACATCCTTCCTAAGGCGTGGTTCCGACAGATAAAAGGCGAACAAAGGCACTCACACGTAAATACATTAATGGTTTCTTATTCCAAACGGGCAGTGGTTCGAACATAATTAGCTATAAAGCCAGATAATACCAGTGATGGTGTACACTTAAATCAGCATGTTGTTTGTGCAGCAAAATCAAAGAGGAAGACGCGAAGCAATAATATGTTAGCTACATGAAGTAGCTAAGAGAAAACATTCAAAAGCAGCCAAAGATTATAAGGTCCCCTAGGAAACACTAATCAACACTTTGGTTCCAACCCAGTCACAATAACTCCCCTCTGCATTTTCATTAGTTATGTTAAACACTGTATTAAAAGTGCCCACTATTATTTTTGGTGTTAGTTGAATCATCCCACCTTGATGATACAGTGCAGTGAGGAAGCCCAGGCGGTCATTGCCCTGGAACAGGGCCTTCTCTATCTCCATCTCTCTGCGGGACAGAGGTAGGCTGGCTGAGAAGCGCTGTGGGCGGGAAATGAGCTCTGACCTGGCATCCATCTTGTCCTGGATCACCAGAAGACGCTGCTTCCGCGCCCCGGGGGCCACACACACCCCATGACCCTGTAGGGCAGAACACACAACATGGCTTCCTGTAGAAAACACACCATAGCCCTGAACCACCACCCACGTACCCACCATACCTGCCTGCTTGACCATGTTGTTTGAAGTCAAGACATTTTCTCAATGAGACTAAGCAATATAAATAAAGGTTGAATAATAGAATCCTTTCCTCAGTAAGTATTGAAGTAACTAGAGTTGAGGTAAGTTCATCCCTCATCTCTTACAGTTTGGATGGATGCCTGAGTTACCACAGAGACCCATGGTAGGTCAAACAATCAATATCTATATCAGGCTACACCACCAGGAGGTTTTGGCGTCTGAAAAAACACTCACAGTTGACATTATTACAATCTGGTTGTACTGACATCATTTCAACCAGTTTTGCACACTGGAAAGCAACAACCACCTTCTCTTCGATATTATGACCTACTTTTCCCAACAGGATGTAGGTGTCCAATAACTGTACCATCCCTTGTTATATAATATCAATGATATATCTAAATAACATTCACCTTCTCAGTGTTCTCTGGCTGGTCTCTGTTGAGCCACAGTTCTACCTCCATGTCTGTGAGCCCCAGCTCCCTGAGACTGGCCAGCTCACTCTCCCCATCCTGTAGAGCCTGGAACTGGGATAGACTCCTCACCCCGGCAGCCTGCTCCCCAAACGGCTTGTACAGCGCGGCAGGGGCAAAACACTTCCTCTTGGCAACACATCTAAGACAACACATGAGAGATCTCTACGTCCATGTCGTCCCTCTGAATGTGGTCTGAATGAGAGGTCTGAGTCAGTCTCTAAGTAGATAATAAGATTTAATTTCGGGAGCAGCAATTCTTAATAATTTAGTTCTCATGCCTGGATCATTTCAGGGTTAACATGCAGTAATGTAGCCTAAATTAAGTGTAGGCCTATTATTTTGCTCAATCGCGTATAGGGAAGTCCCATAAGCCCGCAGAAGTTGTGAAATATGAACACGAGTCTCACATCCTTTTGAAATGATAGATTGCTATTATTTTCTATCGGCAGGCAATCATGATTAAGATACTCCCAATTTAACACCAGACGCTCGTTAACAAAGCGAAGGTATAGAAAAAAAATATTAAACATGGATCAAAAAAGTGACTTTTTCAAATCATTGCAGAGATTCATCGAGATCAGATTTTTTATTTCTTTACTTTATCGGAAAGAACAGATACAACAGTTTTGAAAGCACAGTCACTTTGGGCTCTGTTTCAAAATATAACTTTGTTATATGACAGCGGTTCCACACGTTCCCATGAGACACTGAAGTTGTGGCAAAAATATTATTTATATTTTATTCTGTTATCTTCTTTCTATAAAACATATGTTTGTTGACTGTGATTACGACAGGTTCTCGTCTGTTTAATGAACAAACTTGATTTTATTTCATAGGCTGAGCAGAGAAGTAACAAACTCAATATGCTATTCTTCTGAAAATACATTGTATTAGTCTTATGTTTTCTAAGGGCCTGCCTCAACGAATTAATAACAGATCTTTGTGATGGTGTATATTCAATGGATTTATTCAAATAAACGCCTACCCACATCTTCACAGCTCTATCACCGGTACTGGCATGTGCACGGGAGGTATAATAGGCTTATAACGGCAAAAAGGTGGTAAAAATGGGCTGTTTGAAAGGTAGTCATAGCAACATTACCTCATTGTCTTTTACAGGCGACATACCATAAATCCTATGTGAAAAGTGAACTGTCAGTCCTGACCTAGGGTGTAATAAAATGTGTAAATAGTGTGGCTGTTGCAACTTGCTATTGTAATGCTGTATAAGAAAAGAAACAGTATGATGAGGTGAGTTTCCCCTTTACTATGTAAAGTGCTTTCAGCTTTCAGTTGGAAGAAAAACTCTATAAATCCAATCTAGGCTACGTCGCAGTGCCAGCTGTGCCACTAGAGATTCTGGGTTCGAGTCAAGGCTCTGTCGCAGCCGGCCACGACCGGGAGACTCATGGGGCAGCGCACAATTGGCGCAGCGTCGTCCGGGTTAGGTTGGGAGGGATGTTCCTGTCCCATCGCGCACTAGCGACTCCTGTGGCGGGCCGGACGCAGTGCATGCTGACACGGTTGCCAGGTGTACGGTGTTTCCTCCAACACATTGGTGCGGCTGGCTTCCGGGTTAAGCGGGCATTGTGTCAAGGAGCAATGCAGCTTGGCTGGGTTGTGTTTCGGAGGGTGCACGGCTCTCAATCCTTTGCCTCTCGAGTCCGTACGGGAGTTGTAGCGATGGGACAGGACTGTAACTACCAATTGGATACCACAAAATTGAGGAGAAATGGGGGTGTAAAAAAAAGTTGATATAGATATATATCAAATCTATTATTATTATTATAATTTAGTAGAAGTGTAGGTTATTGTATCTGAACTGTGTGGTAAAAGCTATTGTAATTCTGTGTGTGTGTGTCGAGAGGCTCACCTGTCTATGTTGACGTCTGTGTCTAACTGCTGTAGGAGGAGACTGTGGAGCTGTCTCTGTCCCTCTGTCTCCTGTTCCTCCAAGACTGGGCCGTCCTCACACGCATGACGGGTCATACTGTAACACACAGGGTCAAAAAGTATACACGTTGGTCTCATACACATACAGCACAACTGTCGTTAGCAACCGATTATTGGGCAAACCCGTTAAACCACAGCACGTTTTTGGTTTAAGTACAATACCATTGGATATTAATGTTGAAAGTTTGATTTATATTCCTATAATTTAAGTTGAAAATTATGCCGTCTCTGCTTCCAGTTGACAAGACATTTTGATAAATATCCCAATGTCAAGACAATTTTAACGTGCCAAAATCAATAACCAATATGCAGAAACAGTTTGTGATATTGAAAACCTTAAGATAAAATGTACCATCTACACATAGTGACTTCAGAAAGTATTCACACCCCTTGACTTTTTCCACATTTTGTTGTGTACCAGCCTGAATTTAAAATGGATTAAATTGAGATTGTGTGTGTAGGCCAGTGACAATACCCCATAATGTCAAAGTGAAGTTGTGTTTTTAGAAATGTAAAGCTGAAATGTCTTGAGTCAATAAGCATTCAAACCCTTTGTTATGGCGAGCCTAAATAAGTTCAGGTGTAGAAATGTGCATAACAAGTAACATAATAAGTTGCATGTTTAATGATTTTTGTACCCCACGCATAATTATAAGGTCCCTCAGTCGAGCAGTGAATTTCAAACAGATTCAACCACAAAGACCTGGGAGGTTTTCCAATGCCTAGCAAAAAAGGGCACCAATTGGTAAACATAAAAAAGCAGACATTGAATACCCCTTTGAGCATGGTGAAGTTATTAATTACACTTTGGATGGTGTATCAATAGACCCAGTCAGTACAAAGATACAGGCGTCCTTCCTAACTCAGTTGCCGGAGAGGAAGGAAACCGCTCAGAGATTTCACCATGAGGCCAATGGTGATTTTAATGACAGAGTGAAAAGATGGAAGCCTGTACAGAATAAAACATTTCTAAACATGCATTCTGTTTGAAATATGGCACTGAAGTAAAACCACAAAAAAATGTGGCAAAGAAATGAACTTTATGTCCTGAATACAAAGTGTTATGTTTGGGGGCAAATCCAACACATCAGAGTACCACTCTTCATATTAAGTATGGTGGTGGCGGCATCATGTTATGGGTCTGCTTGTCATCGGCATAAAAAAACGGGAATAGAGCTAAGCACAGGCAAAATCCTAGAAAACCTGGCTCAGTCTGCTTTCCAACAGACAATGGAAAACAAATTCCCCTTTCAGCAGGACAATAACCTAAAACACAAGGCCAAATATACACTGGAGTTGCTTACCAAGACGACATTGAATGCTCCGGAGTGGCCTTGTTACAATTTTTACTTAAATTGGCTTGAAAATGTCTGTTTAACAATGACAACTTGACAAAGCTTGAATAATTTTTTTAAGACTCATTTGCAAATATTGTGCAATCCAGGTACGCAAAGCTCTTACAGACTTACCCAGAAAGACTCACAGCTGTAATTGCTGCCAAAGGTGATTCTAACATGTTTTTTATTTTTACCTTTATTTAACTAGGCAAGTCAGTTCAGAACAAATTCTTATTTTCAATGACGGCCTAGGAACAGTGGGTTAACTGCCTGTTCAGGGGCAGAGCGACAGATTTGTACCTTGTCAGCTCGGGGATTTGAACTTGTAACCTTTCGGTTACTAGTCCAACACTGAATACTTATGTCAATTAGATTTCTCCATTTGATTTTCAATAAATTTGCTAAAATGTAAAAACCAAACATGTTTTCACTGTCATTATGGGGTAATTTTTTGTAGACGGTTGAAAAAAATACATCTTTTTTAATCAATTTTGAATTCAGGTGGTGACAAGAAAATGTGTTATAGTTTCTGAAGGCATCGTACATGTTCAACAAGTAGGCCTAATCATACTCAGGGAGATTGGGTTAAGTCAAGCTTTTTATATTCAACATCACCACGGGAAATCAAGGGAAATATAGTATTCTTTCTAACATAGATATCTATATGAGTTTCCAGATATTGTGCATCAGAATAAATGTAAACAAAAAAACATAGCTTGTCCCAGAAAAGTGGTCTCTTTGCACAACTAAACCCAGGTATGGGGTAAATTGAGCTTAGGGACAGTGTAAGCTGAGCGACCTTAGGGTAATTGGGTGATGGTGTCCTGTAATCAGTGGGTGATTGTGCTGGTAGGTCAAAGTTGAATTAATTCATTGGGGTTGGGTATACCTACATTCAGCTATAGATCTCTCTGTTCAATATCACTTATCCTTCCATTTCTTGACCAGTTGTCTGGGACAGGGATGTTGTTTCGACGTGCCAATTTGTAAGGATGTTCTCTGCATTTGAGGCCACAAAGCCCATGAAACTGATCCGCAATATTCTCAACGTTGAGCAAGCTCAGAGTCCATATCATCAGATAAGACCTTGTTTGCCTCTGCTACTCTATCATAGCCTCTTTCACACAGGTACTTGTTCTTTTTTTTGTCAACGTACATCTTCAGTGTCATAAGTAAATGAGTTTATCCCTTGCTGCAGCTCAAATGGACTTCCCTTCTCTCACATCCTTGACTAGTCTCAAGAATCTCAAGTGGGGATAGTTCCCTGCTTGTTTAACATTTGTATGCAGGGGACATGATGTTCATATGCATGACATATTGCAAAAACACTATGCATTAAACTGACAAAATGTAATCAGTATTTGTATGGGGTATAGTGGCCATTGGCTCAACTTACCCAAAGGCAAACATTTACACTATATTAGCCCACACAGCTACAAGGAAACACTTTCATGCTAGGTTTAGGCCCTCATATTGTAGCTTATAGAGACCCCAGCTGATGTAAAAAAAAAAATCTTAACCAAAGTACATCGTTTTAAGATATAAGCATCATGAAACCTATAAGTGTCACGCCCTGACCATAGAGAGCCCTCGGTTCTCTATGGTGTTTAGGTCAGAGCGTGACTAGGGGGGTGTTCTAGTCATTCATTTTCTATGTTGCTGGTTTGTATGGTTCCCAATTAGAAGCAGCTGGTAATAGTTGCCTCTAATTGGGGATCATATTTAGGAAGCCCTTTCTCCCACCTGCATTTGTGGGATATTGTTTTGAGAGTGCATGTAGCACTATGGTACTTCACGGTCGTTGTTTGTTTAAGTTTCACTAAAATAAAGATGTGGAACTCCAATCACGTTGCGCCTTGGTCCACTCTGTACGACGATCGTGACAATAAGACAAATTCACCTAACTTGCTTACCACTTTTTCCATGTGGTTTCCTTCACCAGACTCCATGAAATGACAACCTCTTCCTAAATATTTGGTAAAATGTTTAATTGTGTGTATGGTTTCCTAGAAACAAGTGTGGCTCAATTCACCACACTTTGCCCTACTTGTATATACAGTACCAGTCAAATGTTTGGACACCTACTCATTCAAGGGTTTTTCATAATTTTGACTATTTGGTACATTGTACAATAGTGACATCAAAACTATGAAATAACACATATGGAATCATGTAGTAAGGCAAAAGTATAATCTTTTTTTTTTTTTTTGATTTAAAAAGATTTTAGATTTTTCAAAGTAGCCACCCTTCGCCTTGATGACAGCTTTGCACACTCTTGGCATTCTCTAAACCAGCTTCACCTAGAATGCTTTTCCAACAGTCTTGAAGGAGTTCCCTCATATGCTGAGCACTTGTTGACTGCTTTTCCTTCACTGTGGTCCAATTCATCCAAAACCATCAACATGCGGAGATCATCCGTTCACCTACTCTGCGTCTCACAAAGACACAGTGGTTGGAACCAAAAATCTCAAATTTGAACTCAGACCAAAGATTTCCACCGGTCTAATGTCCATTGCTCGTGTTTTTTGGCCCAAGCAATGTCCTTTAGTAGTGGTTTCTTGGCAGCAATTCGACAAGGCCTGATTAACGCAGTCTCCTTTGAACAGTTGATGTTGAGATGTGTTACTTGAACTCTGTGAAGCATTTATTTGGGTTGCAATTTCTGAGGCTGGTAACTGTAACTTATCCTCTGCAGCAGAGGAAACTCTGGGTCTTCCTTTCCTGAGGCGGTCCTCATGAGAGCCAGTTTCATCATAGCGCTTGATGGTTTTTGCGACTGCACTTGAAGAAAGTTTCAAAGTTTTTGAAATGTTCCGTATTGACTGACCTTCATTTCTCTTTGCTTATTTGAGCTGTTCTTGCCATAATACGGACTTGGTCTTTTACCAAATAGGGCTATCTTCTGTATACCACCCCTGCCTTGTCACAACACATCTGAGTGGCTCAAATTAACTTTTAACAAGGGACACCTGTTAATTGAAATGCATTCCAGGTAACTACCTTATGAAGCTAGTTGAGAGAATGACAAGAGTGTGCAAAGCTGAAATCAAGGCAAAGGGTGTCTACTTTGAAGAATCTTTTTGGTTTCTACATGATTCCATATGTGTTATTTCATAGTTCGGATGTCTTCACTAGTATTCTACAATGTAGAAAATAGTTTAAATACAAATAAAAAACCCTCGAATGAGAAGGTGTTGAAACGTTTGACTATAGTAGTTAAAAAAAATATATATCTTAAACTCCACAGCAACCCTGGTGTTTTGACAAGAGGCAACAATTCACTCATATCGATGAGGTAAATTACTTTGCAAGCTCTGTTGAAACTACCACAACTCAAAACCCACATGGAAAATGGATTTTTTTTTTTACATCACTAGTTAGAGAACAACCTGCAGAAGAGTGTCAGCAGATTTTTGGAATGTTGCATTTTTAAAACGGGGATCACCAACAGAACAACAAACGCAACACTATTTTGTAAATTACAGATATCGATTATCACGCTGAAATCAATAGCACGTCCAGCTAAAACTATCACAGCTCAAAAACCACACGGAATATGGGAATAATATGTACATCACTGGTTAGACGACAACTTGTAAAAGACGCCTAGCTAGCTACATTTTGAATCAAGTGTGTCGCCAACGCGGCAAGTGTAAAGCAACTGTTTTTTGGTGAATCACTTTAATCGATATCACGTTGAAATCAATAGAATCGGGGTAAACGTTTAGGGTGTATGCGCTATTTAAACTAACCCTTTTGAAAGACCACACGGAATATGAGAACGCAACCGTGCAGCGCTCTAGACTAGAGCTTCCATAGAGCTTGTGCAGCAGTCTGACCCTTTGACGTCCCAACAATGATCACCTCTAACTAACTTTAGTACATCGCATTCCAGCTTCACATAATTCATTCGGTGACAGACACGTATAGTTATTGGCTACAAGATTGCATGCATGTATATCATACAGTAAACTGTTGAAATGAATATAACCGTAGCATATAATGTTGTTTACCGTCGCATATTTCCGTGTTCTTCTGAGGTTTAATGGCAGACTACAACCTACTGGTGTATTGAGTACCACAGTAGGAGACATAATACCCATAAACCCTAGCGGTAAAACCCGGAACTATTTCTTCACCATTCTTTTTTCTGTCGGGGATGTTAGAACCACTTCATATAAGGTCTGTGTTTCGTGTAGGCTTACCCTACAGGCTTGACGTTTTGATAACCGCGCAAGTAACGATAGGAATAAGCTGAAACATTTTTATGTAATTCATTTAATTATTCTTTTGGCCCAATTTCATATTCACAAATGTAAATTAACAAAAAAAAAACATTTTCTTACCCTACAAAAAGAAATTGAACTGTATTTTAAGACAATTAAATAATCTACTAACAAAAAAAATCTGTTAGAATTATAAATGTATGTATGTCCCTTAAGGTCCGTGTGTAATGTGATATTGTACCCCCTAGCTCAATTGTCCATTGTATATAATCTATATATACACTTGTGTTCCCTCATGTACTTTCTGTATTGATTTGTTGTTAATAAAAAGATAATCGCGCAAATATATTTCGGATAAGGTAACTTTCATCAATATATTCGCCTGTCCAGAGACAGCACACCTCCATCTCGCCGACGTCGGCCGGCAGCGGTATGTCGTTTGTAAATCGTGTTCGGTTTAGAACGTCGGCGGGAGGGCGGCTGTGAGTGTGGTGGGTCGAAACGCATGCGCGCTGCACGGTCACAGTCGGCGGTAGATCGTTCAGACATCGAAATTCAATGCTTGAATTGCTGCCTTCTCATTCCTTACCTGCGGGGGGCGCGTTTCACATATTTTAGGGATTGCCTACCCATGGACAGTCAAACATTTTCAGGTAGTTGCTGGCAATAATGTTATCTGAAAATATGTATAAAGCCTATAGGCTTAAATAAATGAATTTAAGCACAGGTGTCAATTTGGCAAATCATAAACCAATTGGCCACCTCTACTGCACTGTGTAGAAGATAAGAAAACCAAAAATATGAGTTGGCAATGTGAAATTAAATTACTGAGCCATCCATCCACATTGGTTCTCGTAACATTGCTTAATAACACTTTGGAGAAGTCAATGGGTTCTCAAACGGGATTCTCAAGCGAGAGACCACAGTTGACATCCACCAGTTGCCCATTTTACTCATACACTTTTTTTAAATGATCATGCAAATCTTAAAATTACTAAAAGATGCTGTGATGCCAAATGTTTTAAAAATAAATCTAACTAATCATGTAGGCTACATTCAGACATCAAAGATTATGTTCTCTGTAATATATAAGGGGTAGGGTATTGGCCTACATGAGGGGATTTGATAGGGGAAATGTAATCAATAAATGGGGCGATCTGGACTAGGATTAATAAAGCAATTTTACAAAATAGGCTTTACAAACTGACCCTGTATAGTATGCATGCAGCAACCACTTTAAATCATCCAGTCATTTAATTCCAATAAAAAAAATCTAATAATTGATGGTTGTTATCTACAGGTAAATAGAAGACTCAGACAAAGAGCAGTACAGCCATGATCAAAGCTCATGTGAGAGACTAACGTTACATGGATCATAGCAAGCACGCAAAACCTTAATTATATCTAGCGCGTGCACACTGGCAAGGCTCAGAACTATTTGACCGTTGGTTTGCCTGTGTTGCCAGTAGCTACTTGTTGAAGCTGAAGAAGCTAACGTTAACTGTCAAATTGGGTAATTATCAATTATTATTACATCTAATTGTCACTGAATTTAACATTTGTAAATCCTAACCAACATTAAAGTTAAAGACGTAGAGTCGCAAGCTAGCGCGAGGACGCACTCTTTGAAAGGAGGGAGGAGTGTAACGACCCAGGGTTTATAAGAGCGGAAATCGACTCTGCCGCTTGAGCATGCTTTTGCGGCACAGTCGATAGCGCGCCGGACTTCGGGCTTGAAGGTCGAGGGTTCGAGACCTGCTCCTTGGTGTTTCATTACATTGGTGTCAGAAGTGATCGGACCTTGCATCCACGACAGTGCATGTGCTTGGCCGGTGAGCGCGTTCCTGTAAGACGTAGAGTCGCAAGCTAGCGCGAGGACGCGCTCTTTGAAAGGAGGGAGTGTAACGACCCTGGGTTTATAAGCGCGGAAATCGACTCTGCCGCTTGAGCATGCTTTTGCGGCACAGTCGATAGCGCGCCGGACTTCGGGCTTGAAGGTCGAGGGTTCGAGACCTGCTCCCTGCCTGCTGTTTCATTACAATATCATAGCTAACGTTATCATCTGCTATAGCTAGCTAGCTTCCGTACCGTCGGTCACCTATAGCTAACAATAACGTTAGTTTAGCTGTAGCTGCAAATGAATCTGTTAGCTAACTTTAGCTAGCTAGAAAACTATTGTATAGATTGATTTAACGTAATTGCATTTTAATCTAATACTATCAGACTGCAGAGTTGTAATGGTTACATTAATTTAAGGACGGTTGCTAGCTACAGTAGTAACATTAGCTATCTAAAATATTGGACTGGAGAACACTCACTTGAAGAAGGCGCCAGAAGAGATGGCTGCCATTTTACAGGCTCCAAACCAATTGTGCTATTGTGTTTTTTTCTCTCATTATTTGTAACCTATTTTGTACATAATGCTTCTGGCACCGTCTCTTATGACTGAAAAGAGCTTCTGGATATTTGGACGATTACTCACCTCGTACTGGACGAAGATTTGTTTCTTCAACTAGTCGGATGCGAAGGATTTACTTCAGACACCCGACAAGACCCAAATCCTTGTAATTCGCATGAAGAAGAGACTGAGATTTCAGGGATATAGGTAGGGTGGAGCCTTGGAAGGCTCCGACAGCGAGTGTGTAACGGTCGTCGTAGTAATTGGACCAAGGCGCAGCCGGTTGAGTGCTCATCTTAACTTTTATTGTGACCACGACTAATAAACGACCGAACAGTCTTGTATGCTCACACAGCAGTACAAAGAACAACTTCCCACAAACCCCAAACAAAACACACCCCTCTATATAGGACCTTCAATCAGAGGCAATGTGGAGCAGCTGCCTCCAATTGAAGGCCAAATCAATAAACTAAACATAGAACTACAAAGACTAGACTAGAACACAGAAATATACTAACATAGAACATAGCCCAAAAACCCCGGAAAACACTAACCAAACACCCCTCTACATAAACACACACCCCGAACCACATAAAACAAATACCCCCCTGCCACGTCCTGACCAAACTACAATAACAAATAACCCCTTTACTGGTCAGAACGTGACAGAGTGAGTAATCCGCCTTTACCATCAGTCCTATTAGCCAACATGCAGTCATTAGATAATAAAATGGATGAACTCCGATCAAGACTATCCAACCAACGGGACATTAAAAACTCGAATATCTTATGTTTCACCAAGTCGTGGCTGAATGACGACATGGGTAACATACAGCTGGCTGAGTGTTCAGACCATTGGCAAGATAGAACAGCTGCCTCCGGTAAGACAAGGGGTGGCGGTCTGTGTCTATTTGTAAATAACAGCTGGTGCACAAAATCTAATATTAAGGAAGTCTCAAGATTTTGCTCAACTGAGGTACAGTATCTCACGATAAGCTGTAGACCACACTATTTAGAGAGTTTTCGTCTATATTTTTTGTAGCTGTCTATTTACCACAAGTCGATGCTGGCATTAAGTTGTAAACGGCCATAAGCCAACAGGAAAATGCTCATCCAGAAGGGGCACTCCTAGTGGCCGGGGACCTTAATGCAGGGAAACTTAAATCCGTTTCACCTCATTTCAACCAGCATGATACATGTGCAACCAGAGGAGGAAAAACAACTAGACCACCTTTACTCCACACACAGAGACGCGTACATAGCTCTCCCTCGCCCTCCATTTGGCAAATCTGACCATAACTCTATCCTCCTGATTCCTGCTTATGTGCAAAAACTGAAGCAGGAAGTACCAATGACTCGCTGAATAAGTAAGTGATCAGATGTCGCAGATGTTAAGCTACAGGACTGTTTTGCTAGCACAGACTGGAATATATTCCGGGATTCTTCCGATGGCATTGAGGAGTACACCACATCAGTCACTGGCTTCATCAATAAGTGCATCGATGATGTCCCTACAGTGACTGTACGTGTATACCCCAACCAGAAGCCATGGATTACAGGCAACATCCGCACTGAGCTAAAGAGTAGAGCTGCCGCTTTCAAGGAGCGGGACTCTAAACCGGAAGCTTATAAGAAATCCCGCTATGCCCTCCAACAAACCATCTAACAGACAAAGCGTCAATACAGGACTAAGATTGAATCATACTACACAGGCTCTGACGCTTGTAAGATGTGGCAGGGCTTGCAAACTATTACGGACTACAAAGGGAAGCACAGCCGAGAGCTGTTCAGTGACACGAGCCTACTAGACGAGCTAAATAACTTCTATGCTCGCTTCGAGGCAAACAACACTGAAGCATGCGTGAGAGCATCAGCTGTTCCAGACGACTGTGTGATCACGCTCTCACATCACCATTATCCCACAAACCCTAGACACACTCCAATTTGCATACCGCCCCAACAGATCCACAGATGATGCAATCTCTATTGCACTCCACACTGCCCTTTCCCACCTGGACAAAAGGAACACCTACGTGAGAATGCTATTCATTGACTACAGCTCAGCGTTCAACACCATAGTGCCCTCAAAGCTCATCACTAAGCTAAGGACCCTGGCACTAAGCACCTCCCTCTGCAACTGGATCCTGGACTTCCTGACGGGCCACCCCCAGGTGGTAAGGTAGGTAACAACACAGCCGCCACGCTGATCCTCAACACAGGGGCCCCTCAGGGGTGCTTGCTCAGTTCCCTCCTGTACTCCCTCTTCACTCATGACTGCACGGCCAGGCACAACTCCAACACCATCATTAAGTTTGCCGACGACACATCAGTGGTAGGCCTGATCACCGACAACGATGAGACAGCCTATAGGGAGGAGATCAGAGACCTGGCAGTGTGGTGCCAGGAAAACAACCTCCGCCTCAACGCGATCAAGACAAAAGAGATGATTGTGGACTACATGAAAAGGAGGACCGAGCACTCCCCCATTCTCATTGACGGGGCTGTAGTGGAGCAGGTTGAGAGGTTCAAGTTCCTTGGTGTCCACATCACCAACAAACTAACATGGTCCAAGCACACCAAGACAGTCGTAAAGAGGGCACGACAAAACCTATTCCCCCTCAGGAGACTGAAAAGATTTGGCTTGGGTCCTCAGATCCTCAAAAGGTTCTACAGCTGCACCATCGAGAGCATCCTGACGGATCTCATCACTGCCTGGTATGGCAACTGCTCAGTCTCCGACCACAAGTCACTATAGAGGGTACTACGTACTGCCCAGTACATCACTGGGGCGAAGCTTCCTGCCATCCAGGACCTCTATACCAGGCGGTGTTGTCAAAGACTCCAGCCACCCAAGTCATACAGTAGTTTGTCCTTTAAAAGTTGCAGCGTACTGGAGCACAGCTTGCGTGGTTCCGCAGAATTCTATGGCACATTATTTAAGTGCCAACCACTGGTACCATTAATGTTAGTTAGTGCTAGTTTGACCACCAGAGGGCATCTTTGAGAGGCATTTGATAGCCTTCAATGTTGGCTGTACTAGAGAATGTAAAACCTTTTTTTGTAAGAACATAGTATATGGGACTGATTTTAAGAAATGTTGATTAATTAATTTGATTAATATTATGGTGTTTCTTTTCCAAGAAAAACTAAAAACCCTCTGGGTTTCCGTTAGGATGGAACGGAAAATATGTCGCTGTACAACGTAAAGGTTGGGAGTACAGTACTGGGCTATTTAGCTAAAGAATCCCAGTGTCGTGCGGGCACGCGGGAGACCGGGATTCAATTCCCCGATGGGGAGGAAGGAGTAGGCTGTCCTTGTAAATAAGAATTTGTTCTTAACTGACTTGCCTTATATATATTGAGGATTGGATGATTGGAGGATATTTCTGTAGTTCAGGGATATTTATTCCCTTAGTAATTCGCTATGGATCCATAACTAAATAAACATCGGCATTTTTTATCATTATTTTATTAACGAAAGCATAAAGATGCCATTATTAATTACATTGTTTTAGTTTGAACATGCAGACTGGCACTAAGAACAGTGGAAACGTATCCCTAGTCAGCACCATTATTAGTGCAATGCCCCTTAAAGTGTTGATCTGTGCTTCCCAGTGTGGCGGGTGGAGGTCCACCCACCCACTTCCTCCTCCTCCCTTCCCCATGGGCTAGGTCCGTCTTCTGTGCGTGGCTCTGCTGCCCATCCCGGGCCACCTGCCCTTGTGCCTTGAACCTTGCGCGCTTTCAGTGGATACAGCTGGAGAACTGCAAGGCAATCCCATTGTGCTCCACTCGGGAACCATGAACAATATGACCAATATGTATTGTCCGGCTAATAACAGGGTTAATAATATATCTGTGAGAATATCCAAGGGGCTTTTATATCATTCTAAATTAATAATAATAATAATCGCTTTGTTTAAAAAATAACAATGTTTTTTAGACTATTTAGTTTTCAAATAACGTAAAATGAGCGAGAAAAAGGCCATTCTTGAACAGGGGGTGAGACATTGTTACTAATTTGTAAATAAAGACAGTTTGTTATTTAGAATGATTTATTTCTGTTTTTAGAGGGAGAGAAACCAAAAACCTACAGTCATCTCATGGGTCTCCCAGTTGAGGTCAGCACAGGTATTGAACCAGCATCTGTAGCAACACAGCTTGCACTGCTATGCCGTGTCTTAGACTGTTGCTCCACTCAGGCGCTGTACAACGTGACCGGTCGGGAGTGGGCTACAGTACTACAGTAAGAGCAAAATAATCCTAACAAAATAATAATAACCTTAGTGTAACAACAGTTTTAGTAAGTAATACTGAAGTCGTGAACAATTATCTGTTTCTATTTAGGTTTATGTCACCCATTCATTGTCAGTTAGAGACACAGTAGGACCCAAAAGCATAATCAGTGTTCTAACTCCCCCTTGCACTGGTCTGGAGCAATGAAGTGGTGACGCAGAGTACCGTACTAAGTACCGCAGCATAATCGAAAAACTTTTAGTGGAGCACGGCATACTGCTACTCTCTGTTAACTATGCATAGTCACTTTAATAACTCTACCTACATGTACATATTACCTTGATTAACCAATGCCCCCGCACATTGACTCTGTACCGGTACCCCCTGTATATAGCCTCGCTATTGTTATTTTACTGCTGCTTTTTAATTATTTTTTGCTTTTATTGTTTATTATTTTAAGGTATTTTTCGTAACTGCATTGTTGGTTAAGGGCTTGTAAGTGAGCATTTCACTGTAAGGTCTAAACCTCATGTGACAAATGTGATACTCATTTGGTAATGGTAATTCAAATCGTGTAGTGAAACATTATTTGCTGTTGGATCGACCTCAAATAAAGGTATTTTATATATTGTTGTAACGGCTGTCGGGAGAGAGAGTAGACCAAGGTGCAGCGGAGTTAGTGTTCATCTTGAAATTTAATTCGAAAACAAGAGAACACTACAAAAATTAACAAAAACGACAGCAAATAGTCCTGTTTGGAAAATACTCAAAACAGAAACAATTACCCACAAAACCCAAAGGAAAAACATGCTCCTTATGTGTGACTCCCAATCAGCAACAACGAACTTCAGCTGTGCCAGATTGGGAGCCACACACGACCCAAAACAAAGAAATACAAAAACATAGAAAAAGGAACATAGAACGCCCACCCAATGTAACACCCTGGCCTAACCAAAATAAAGAACAAAAACCCCTCTCTATTGCCAGGGCGTTACAATTGTAGAGCGGCTAGGCAGCATGCAGGTTTCAATTCAAAATGGTGCCGACAGACATGGCAGCTCTGCTTCTAGCTCCTAAGTAACTTTGTGGTGTTTTGTTTTTTGGTGTATTATTTCTTACATTATCAGCCCAGAACGATTTTTGTGTTATTCCATACAGCTGGAAATAACTTTTGGATATCACAGCGGCGCTAACTCACCAGTATTACGACCAGGAATACTACTTCCCCGAATTAGATCTTTTGTTCGTACCCCCCAGGGCAATTGAGCTGCTCCAAAACACAACGCTGGTAAAGAATAGGTATTCGGAGTGGACACGATCCACCGCTTCCGAGTATATTACTCACTAATGTTCAGTCTCTGGACAATAAAGTAGACGAGCTCAGGGTGAGGATCTCCTTCCAGAGAGACATCAGGGACTGTAATATACTCTGTTTCACAGAATCATGGCTCTCTCGGGATATACTGTCCCCGTCCATACAGCCAGCTTGGTTCTCAGTTCATGGCGCAGACAGGAATAAAGAACTCTCCGGAAGAATAAATGTGGGGGTGTATGCTCCATGATTAACTACTCATGGTGTGATTGTGATAACATACAAAAACTCAAGTCCTTTTGTTCACCCGACCTAGAATACCTCACAATGAAATGCCGACCGTATCACCTCCCAAGCGAATTTTCTTTGGTTATAGTCACAAATGTGTATATCCTCCCTCAAGCTGATACCACGACAGCCCTTAAGGAACTACACTGGACTTTATGCAAACTGAAAACCGCATATCCTGAGCAATTATTATAGCTGGGGATTTGAATAAAGCAAATTTGAGGAAAACGGGACCCGAAGTTCTATCAACACATTGACTTAGTACTTGTTTAGGGAAAATACTAGATCACTGCTGCTTGCCATTTCGAGATGCCTACAAGGCCCTCCCCCACCCTCCCTTTGGCAGCAAATCAGATCACGACTCCATTTTGCTCCTCCCTTCGTATAGGCAGAAACTCAAACATGAAGTACCCGTGCTAAGGCCTATTCAACGCTGGTCTGACCAATCGGAATACATGCTTCAAGATTGTTTTGATCATGCGGACTGGGATATGTTTCGGGTAGCCTCTGAGAATAACATTGACGCTTACTGAGTTCATCAGGAAGTGTATAGGGGATGTTGTTCCAACGGTAACTATTAAAACCTACCCAAACCAGAAACTGTAGATAGATGGGAGCATTCGCGCAAAACTGAAAGCGCGAACCATCGCATTTAACCATGGCAAGGTGACTGGGAATATGGTCGAACACAAGCAGTGTAGTTATTCCCTCCGTAAAAACAGGCAAAACGTCAGACAATCACGGATTACAAAGAGAAAACCAGCCACGTTGCGGACACTGACGTCTTGCTCCCAGACAAGCTAAATACCTTTTTCGCCCACTTTGAGGATAATACAGTGTATCCGAACCGCGGCCCACTCCCAAGGACTGTGGGCTCTCGTTCTCCGTGGCCGACGTGAGTAAGACATTTAAGCGTGTTAATCCCCGCAAGGCTGCTGGCCCAGACAGCATCCCTAGCCATGTCCTCAGAGAATGCGCAGACCAGCTGGCTGGAGTGTTTACGGACATATTCAATCTCTCCCTATCCAAATCTGCTGTCCGCACTTGCTTAAAGATGTCCACCATTGTTCCTGTACCCAAGAAAGTAAAGGTAACTTAACTAAATTACTATTACCCTGTAGCACTCACTTCTGTAATAATGAAGTGCGTTGAGTCTATTTAAGGATCAAATCACCTCTACCTTATGTTGGGGTAGGTTCCTTGTTCCTTGTCAATCATTGGCTTATTGGTGAAATCAGCAATCAGACAATATATTCTTTAAGTAAATCAATCAAACCTTTATTAATGCAATTGCAGACAGAAGTTGACAATGGAAACACAACACGTATGTTTCCGAGTAAGCTCTGCAAAATAAAAAAGGTCAAAGTTGCTTTAATATACTTGCAGTCAACCCCTAGTGATGTAACTGCCTACGTCAACACCTTCTACTCATGAGACGAAGCAGCCTTCATGTTCACAGCATTGTCTGTCACCAGTGCAAATACCTTCTGTGGTTCAAGGTCATTGATGACTGCCTTCAGCTCATCTGCAATGTAGAGACTTGTGTGTCTGTTGTCCCTTGTGTCTGTGCTCTTGTAGAATACTGGTTGAGGGGTGGAGATGATGTAGTTAATTATTCATTGCCCACGAACATTCGACCACCCATCAGAGATGATTGCAATAGTCTTTCTCTTTGATTTGCTTGACCTTCACTTGAACTCTGTGGAACTCTGCATCCAGCAAATGAGTAGATAAAGCATGTCTGGTTGGAGGGGTGTATGCTGGGGGAAGAACATTCAGAAATCTCTTCCAATACACATGGCCTGTGAACATCAGAGGTGAACCAGTTGCATACACAGCTCGAGCAAGGCATTCATCAGCATTTTTCTGACTACGTTCCTCCATGGAGTAAAAAAACTTCTGATTCCAGGAGGGCCCTGAGCTGTTGCTATCGATAAGGTGTCTAAATCATCATTTTCACCTTGAATAGAAGTAGAGGGACTTTTGTAGGGGTTGCTTGTTCTGAGGGAACTTTATGCACTTGGATGATGATTCTGCATCTTTGTTGCATTCTTCACATGATTTGGCACAATATTTGCAAATGTACACAGCTTTTCCTTCTACATTAGCTGCAGTGAAATGTCTCCACACATCAGATAGTGCCCGTGGCATTTTCCTATAAAGATTAGAAAAACATCAATAAATAAATACAATTCCATGTACAGATAAATAGTTAAGCAGTTAAATTAAACAACTCCTTTGTAAGATAAATGTTTACAAAATGAAACATGTATAGAAACAGGTGAATTAACACTCCTCAGTTAGCAGGCTCAAGCAAGCTAAACCCACATGGTAGCAAAAACTAACTAGCAGAAATTGTTAACAAGTTAGAAATGATTTAAACACACTTTGCTGTAGGCTACTATTTACTAGTTAACTTGTTGGGGATAGGGGGCAGTATTTTCACGGCCGGATAAAAAACGTACCCGATTTAAACTGGTTACTACTCTTACCCAGAAACGAGAATATGCATATTTAGTAGATGTGGATATTTAGTAGATGTGAATTAGTAGATGTGGATAGAAAACACTCTGAAGTTTCTAAAACTGTTTGAATGGTGTCTGTGAGTATAACAGAACTCATATGGCAGTCAAAACCCTGAGACAAATCCTAACAGGAAGTGGAAATCTGATTTGTGGAATCACTTTCAACACTTTGCCTATGAAACACACAGTGAGTTAGGGTTCATTCAGTCTTTACAAAGTGGTTTGAGTCTTCTCCGGTAAAAACTGACCGAACGAGAGGCCTGGAAAGTTTGTCATAGAGGGAGGGCCATTACTACTATGATGCGCATGCCCGTGGGTACTCTTTCGTTCCGAAACGTTTAGTAAGACAATGCAATCGTCCGCCTTGAATATTATTGAAGTTCTGATTGAAAAAGGCCCTAAAGATTTATGTTATACAACGTTTGACATGTTTGAACGAACGTAAATACATTTTTTTTGCACATTCGTGAGGACAAGTCCCGCGCGCTTCGTACATTATGAGTAGCCTTCGGAACGCGCTAACAAGAAGGAGCTATTGGGACATAAATTATTAACTTTTTCGAACAAAACTACATTTTGTTGTGGACCTGGGAATACTGGAAGTGCCTTCTGATGAAGATAATCAAATGTAAGTGAATATTTACAATAGTATATTTGATTTTAGATGACTCCAAGATGGCGCTAACCTGTATCGCCTAGCCTATTTTTCATTCACGAGATGTTAATCTATAATTCTTTGAATGACAATATTATATTTTATGTTTTCGGATAGTAATTTTGTAAATTGTAGCGCTGTTTCACCGGAAGCATGAGGACAAATATTTTCTGAACGTCACGCGCCGATGTAAAATGCTGTTTTTATATATAAATATGAACTTTATCGAACAAAAAATGCATGTATTGTGTAACATGATGTCCTAGGAGTGTCATCTGATGAAGATTGTCAAAGGTTAGTGCTGCATTTAGCTGTGTTTTGGGTATTTGTGATGCATGCTAGTTGCTTTGAAAATGGCAGTGTGATTATTTTTTGCAGGGTACTCTCCTAACATAATCTTATGTTTTGCTTTTGCTGTAAAGCCTTTTTGAAATCGGACAGTGTGGTTTGATTCAGGAGAGGTGGATCTATAAAATGGTGTAAAATAGTCATATGTTTGAGAAATTGAAGTTATAGCATTTATGAGGTATTTGTATTTCGCGCGACGCGATTCCACTGGCTGTTGACTAGGGTGGGATGCAAACGTCCCACGGTTCCCAGACAGGTTAACAAAAAATCATGTATGTCATATAAAATATATTCACCACACCCAGTATTGTAATCAAAACTTACCAGAAAGCATCTAGTCCTTGGCTCAGACAGTGTAGTAGTGTGGGCTCAATGGCATCTCATTAGTATGCAAGATCTTGAGAATCCGCTGTACATGTGATGGAAGAATGCACTGTGCATGCAGAGGGTTGCAATTCCATTGAATTGGGGGTAGTTAAACCAAAATATGCCACAAGACCTAGAATTGCCTTGTGTATCCCACAAAAATTCCAGAAATTTACCAGAAAGTTTCCGATCCTTTGCAACCCTAGTGGCCATGCACGCCTCCAACTCAATCATCAAGTTTGCAGATGACACAACAGTAGTAGGCCTGATTACCAACCATGACGTGACAGCCTACAGGGAGGAGTTAAGCGCCCTGGCAGAGTGGGGCCAGGAAAATAACTTCTCTCTCAATGTCAACAAAAAAAAGGATATAGCATCCTGTGGGGGGTTTGTATCATCACGGCAACTGCAGTGCCCTCAACGCCATGGTTCTCCAGAGGGTGTACAGTCTTCCCAATGCATCACCGGGGGCACACTGCCTGCCCTCCAGGACACCCACAGCACCCAATGTCACAGGAAGGACAAAGACATCAATCACCCGAACCATGGCCTGTTCACCCCGCTATCATCCAGAAGGCGATGTCAGTACAGGTTCATCAAAGCTTAGACCGAGAGACTGTGAAACAGCTTCTGTCTTAAGGCCATCCGACTGTTAAATAGCCATGACCCGGTTACGCAACCCTGCATATTAGAGGCTGCTGCCCTATATACATAGACATGGAATCACTGGTTACTTTAATAATGGAACACTAGTCACTTTTAATAATGTTTACATACTGCTTTACTTATCTCATATGTACAATTGAAGTCTGAAGTTTACATACACAAAGGTTGGAGTCATTAAAACTACTTTTTCAACCACTCCACACATTTCTTGTTAACAAACTATAGTTTTGGCAAGTCGGTTAGGACATCTACTTTGTGCATGACACAAGTAATTTTTTCAACAATTGTTTACAGACAGATTGTTCTACTTATAACTCACTGTATCACAATTCCAGTGGGTCAGAAGTTTACATACAGTAAGTTGACTGCCTTTAAACAGCTTGGAAAATTCCAGAAAATGATGTCATGGCTTTAGAAGCTTCTGATAGCCTAATTGACATCATTTGAGTCAATTGTAGGTGTACCTGTGGATGTATTTCAAGGCCTACCTTCAAACTCAGTGCCTCTGCTTGACATCATGGGAAAAACAAAATAAATCAGCCAATGCCTGAAGGTACCATGTTCATCTGTACAAACAATAGTACGCAAGTATAAACATCATGGGAACACGCAGCCGTCATACTGCTCAGGAAGGAGACGCATTCTGTCTCCTAGAGATGAACGTACTTTGGTGCGAAAAGTGCAAATCAATCCCAGAACAACAGCAAAGGACTTTGTGAAGATGCTGGAGGAAACAGATAGAAAAGTATCTATATCCACAGTGAAACGAGTCCTATATTGAAAAACCTGAAAGGCCGCTCAGCAAGGAAGAAGTCACTGCTCCAAAACCGCCATAAAAAAGCCAGACTACGGTTTGCAACTGCACATGGGGACAAAGATCGTACTTTTTGGAGAAATGTCCTCTGGTTTGATGAAACAAAAATAGAACTGTTTGGCCATAATGATCATCGTTATGTTTGGAGGAAAAAGAGGGAGGCTTGTGAGCCGAAGAACACCATCCCAACCATGAAGCATGGTGGTGGCAGCATCATGTTGTGGGGGTGCTTTGCTGCAGGAGGGACTGGTGCACTTCACAAAATAGATGGCATTATGAGGCAGGGAAATTATGTGGATATATTGAAACAACGTCTCAAGACATCAGTCAGGAAGTTAAAGCTTGGTCACAAATGGGTCTTCCAAATGGACAATGACCCCAAGCATACTTTCAAAGTTGTGGCAAAATGGCTTAAGGACAACAAAGTCAAGGTGTTGGAGTGGCCATCACAAAGCCCTGACCTCAATTCTATAGACAATTTGTGGGCAGAACTGAAAAAGTGTGTGTGAGCATGGAGGCCTACAAACCTGACTCAGTTACACCAGCTCTGTCAGGAGGAATGAGCCAAGATTCACCCAACTTATTGTGGGAAGCTTGTGGATGGCTACCCAAAACATTTGACCCAAGTTAAACAATTTAAATGCAATGCTACCAAATACTAATTGAGTGTATGTAAACGTCTGACCCACTGGGAATGTGATGAAAGAAATAAAAGCTGAAATAAATAATTCTCTACTTTTATTCTGACATTTCACATTCTTAAAATAAAGTGGTGATCTTAACTGACCTAAGACAGGGAATTTTTACTAGGATTAAATGTCAGGTGTTGTGAAAAACTTAGTTTAAATGTATTTGGCTAAGGTGTATGTAATCTTCGACTTCAACTGTATATGCTTGATTATTTTCTAATCTATTTAGTCAATGCCACTCCGACATTGCTCGTTGTAATATTTATATATTTCTTAATTCCATTATTTTACATTTGTGTATTTTTGTGAATTCTTAGATACTGCTAAATATAAGTAGGGGACCAATAAAATGTGATTTGACAGTCCGGGTAGCCATTTCATTACCTGTTCAGGAGTCTTATGGCTTGGGAGTAAAAGCTGTTGAGAAGCATTTTGGTCCTAGACTTGGCACTCCGGTACCGCTTGCCATGCGGTAGCTCAGAGAACCGTCTATGACTGGGGTGGCTGGGGTCTTTGACAATTTTTAGGGCCTTCCTCTGACACCGCTTGGTGTAGAGAACCTGGATGGTATGCAGCTTAGCCCCAGTGATGTACTGGGCCATACGCACACCCTCTGTAGTGCCTTGCAGTTGCAGGCTGAGCAGTTGCTATACCAGGCAGTGATGCAACCAGTCAGGATGCTCTCGATGTTGCAGCTGTAGAACCTTTTGAGGATCTGAGGACCCATGCCAAATATTTTCAGTCTCCTGAGGGGGAATAGATTTTGTCGTGCCCTCTTCACGACTGTCTTTGTGTACTTGGACCATGTTAGTTTGTTGGTGATGTGGACACCAAGGAACTTGAACCTCTCAACCTGCTCCACTACAGCCCCGTCGATGAGAATGGGGGCGTGCTCGGTCCTCCTTTTCCTTTAGTCCACAATCATGTCATTTGTCTTGATCACGTTGAGGAAGAGGTTGTTATTCTGGCACCACCCGGTGAGGTCTCTGATCTCCTCCCTATAGGCTGTCTTGTCGTTTTCGGTGATCAGGCCTACCACTGTTGTGACATCTGCAAACTTAATGATGGTGTTGGAGTCGTGCCTGGCCATGCAGTCGTGGGTGAACATGGAGTACAGGAGGGGTCTGAGCACGCACCCCTGACGGGCTCCAGTGTTGAGGATCAGCGTGGCAGATGTGTTGCTATCTACCTTCTCCACCAGGGGGCGGCCCATTAGGAAGTACAGGATCCAGTTGCAGAGGGAGGTGTTTAGTCCCAGGATCCTTAGCTTAGTGATGAGCTTTGAGGGTACTATGGTGTTGAACGCTGAGCTGTATTCAATGAATAGCATTCTCACGTAGGTGTTCCTTTTGTCCAGGTGGGAAAGGGCAGTGTGGATGCAATCTCTATTGCACTCATCTGTGGATCTGTTAGAACGGTATGCAAATTGGAGTGGGTCTAGGGTTTCTGGGATAATGGTGAGCCAATCCAGCCTTTCAAAGCACTTCATGGCTACGGACGTGCTTAGAGTTACCAGCCTCAGAAATTGCAGCCCAAATAAATGCTTGACAGAGTTCAGGTAACAGATACATCTCAACATGAACTGTTAAGAGGAGACTGTGTGAATCAGGTCTTCATGGTCAAATTGCTGCAAAGAAACCACAACTAAAGGACACCAATAAGAAGAAGAGACTTGCTTGGGCCAAGGAACACGAGCAATGGACATTAGACCGGTGGAAATCAGTCCTTTGGTCTGATTAATCAAAATTAGACATTTTTGGTTCCAACCGCCATGTCTTTGAGACGCAGAATAGGTGAACGGCTGATCTTTGCATGTGGTAACCCACCGTGAAGCATGGAGGAGGTATGATGGTGTGGGTGTGCTTTGCTGGTGACACTGATTTATTTAGAATTCAAGGCACCCTTAACCAACATGGCTTCCACAGCATTTAGCAGCGATACGCCATCCCATCTGGTTTGCGCTTAGTGCGACTATCATTTGTTTTTCAACTGGACAATGACCCAACACACCTCCAGACTGTGTAAGGGCTGTTTGACCAAGAAGGAGAGCGATTGAGTGCTGCATCAGATGACCTGGCCTCCACAATCACCTGACCTCAACCCAATTGAGATGGTTTGGGATGAGTTGGATGGCATTGTGAAGGAAAAGCAGCCAACAAGTGCTCAGGATATGTGGGAACTCCTTCAAGACTGTTGGAAAAGCATTCCAGGTTGAGAGAATGCCAAGAGTGTGCAAAGCTGTCAACAAGGCAAAGGGTGGCTACTTTGAAGAATCTAAAATCAAAAATATATTTGGTTTTGTTTAACGCTTTTTTGGTTACTACATGATTCTATTGGTGTTATTTCATAGTTGTGATGTCTTCACTATTATTCTACAATGTAGAAATTTGGAAAGAATGAAGGAAAACCCTTCAATGAGTAGGTGTGTCCAAACTCATTTTAAATTTGATGTTTTGGTGCTTTAAGGGCTATTCAGAAAGCTCATTGAGGACCCGTATCACTGATGAATGTGTTCTTTATGACCGTGTTTACTTTCTGCTTGCATTTTGTGTATTTTTATGTGTGTATTTTCTGTAATTCATGTGTAAAAGAACAAGGCGAAAGGACAACGGATCACAGCTCCAGCCCTGGAACGCCAAGAAACAATCGGCAACCCCATCGCCACCTTCATATTTCAATAACCCGGCCAACAAAATAACAAAGTGGTAAGGACTGTTCCTGAGCAGCACACAACGTCCCGTGCTGTTCAGGCCTTCACATCTTCTATTCTAAATATAGTATTACCCTGCTTTTTTGATTTACACTGTCCGGTTCTCCTCGACTGAGAACACCCTGGTTTTATTGTATTAACTAGGAAGCGTAGTATTTAGTTAGTTTAGCCTCATGGTGCAGTAACAATGCAGTCACTAATGAATTTAACGACCAAGCCACATTACAGGATACCATCACAACCCCAAACTCAACCCCACGCATACAGACAGCCTGGCCCATACGAACCCCCAGATGAGGAGACAAGGCAGACTGCCAAACTATATTTTAAATTAATACAGGCAACCCACCACATGGAGGTGGTGGAGAAGGCACTTAAAAATCAGGCATTCCCTACTGGTATGATGAGACAGGTGCATCGTGTCACCAACTTTATTAAACCATCTTCACCCACAGACTACACCACAATAAAATTATCACAGAACACACACCAGTGGATGCAAAACAACATGTACATACTACAGACCTTGTAAAAGAGACCTTGGTCTCAGTATGAATCCCTGATAAAATTAAGGTTTCATGAAAATAAAAATAAATACCGTTACCGTGCACATACTATTTTTGTTACTATGTAATTTTGTAGCTTTTAGCAAATAAAGCTACAAATTCATACATGAATGCTTGATATGTGGGCATCTTCTTTGAAAATGTACATTTATGAATATGGAATTTACTCAATGATGTTTACAATGAAATCTAGCTTCTTAGCAATGTTGTCAAAATGAAACGTGTTTTTTGCTCAAGGTAAAATTAGAAACAAAATTATTTGAGAAATATACAACAAGATCATTCCAGAATTTGGGTATTACATTGCATTCATAAAAAAGGTGACACAGCAATTCAGATTTATTACCACAAACAGAACAATTCTCTTCCACATCTGTGAACTTCGAAATCAAGGCATTTGTTGGATGTATATTATGTAGCACCTTCAAATGGACCTTTCTAGCCTTGTTTGGTATACAAAACCTCTAAGGTGTTAACCATGCTTTTTCCTTTCTGTCCTCAATTACTGAATTCCAATAAAACTTCCCTCACTGCCACTAGTATTCTTACAGCAGCACAAATTACTATGTCACTTTTGTATGATAATGAGAAAGGAAACCTTGAAAGTAAAAGCCAGCATTTTAAAACATTGCTTTTAATTTTAATCAAGAGATAAGCAGAGATCTGAGAGTGTTGGCTAACCTAGCTGAAAATGCTAGTGCTGAATGATGATGTACTTTTTTGTGTGGAGTCTCTGGCTGACAATTTGTTCCAGTTAGCTGCGTCTACTGACACAGAGGTTGACCCTGTAGTGTTCAGCAATTTGGATGAAGTGTGCCATTGCCTGAATCTTTCAATCCAACATTCAGATGACACCGGAGCAGTTGGACGCCCTGCTCACGTACTGCCTATGGATGAAAGTTATTTGTTAGCAGGTTTGTCTGTTTGTGTCATTGTTACTCGTTTTGGGGTTGGTGAAAGAACAGTCCTTAACTACTGGGAGGTTCTCTCCAATACCCCCAATGTCCCCTTATTTGTGGGGTATACCATATCTACATAAACATGATTGTATGAAAAGCATTAATGCCTTCGCATATGGGTATGAGTTGATTGCATTTCTTGAGTCGGATGGTGTACTTAAAGAATTTCAGTCGCTCCTAGCTTCTGTCACAAGACACATGTGCAGTTTTGTCTGTACATGTTTTCCCAAAATCCTGTTTGATATGGAGTTATGGACCCATATGGGTGTTTCAACTTTTCATAACAGGTGTTACAAAAAGGTATTAATTGATGAAACTGAATCTATTGTAAGGAAGCAACTTAATTTGGTAGTTGCCAGTTTATCTCCGCTTGTAACTGTGGCAGGTAACCAAACTGGTCTCCAAGCCATTGTTAAAACCTGTTCCAAAGTCACTGGTGTGCCCCTCCGTATCCAGGCCTCGTGCTACGAGCAAACCCTCTTTGGGGACGTCCCCATCCCCTCCATTCTCAGTTGAACTCATGCCACTGGGGTGGCGTCTGCGCTGCATTAAGTGCTCTACTAACCGCCACAGAGCAACGTTTATGCCAGAGGCATATTCAACAAGCTGGGACAATGATCAGGATGTATGTGTTATATATGTATTACTAATTCACTCATCATGTCCATTTACATTACTGTCTTGAAGACGTTGTACTTGTGCAATGTGTAAAGCCACTGTAAAATGTCAGTCAAAGAAAAAAGAACACGTCGATCCAGGGCAGATTCTTTTAATTATGTTAGATGGGACCTTTAATATTCCAGTAAACGAAACAATGACATTTCTTTCTTACAGATGGCGATTTGTAGTGCATGGTGTAATTGACGGTTTTAGCCGTCTAATCCTGTACCTCGGCACCGCCACCAACAACCGGGCCTCAACAGTGATGAACAGCTTCCTTGAAGCAGTCAACACCTATGGGGTGGCATCAAACGTTAGGTCTGACAGAGGAGGATAAAATGTTCAAGTGGTACACTTCATGGTGTCCACCAGAGGCCTAAACAAGAATTCCCATCTCACTGGTAGAAGTACACACAACCAGAAGTATTATAATTTTTGTAATAATTGTGTATATTTTCATACTTCTTCAAATCAACCTTATTAGCTTATAAGGCCAATTATGTTTTGTTAATTTGCATAAAAACATGTTTAAGAAGCCAATGAGTTATCAGATTGACATTGTGGTTCTGTTTTGTTTAGTTGCTCTGTGGCGGTCAGTAGAGCACTTAATGCCGCGCAGACGCCACATTGGCTTTACACATATATAACAAATACATCCTGATCATTGTCCCAGCTTGTTGAATATGCCTCTGGCATAAACGTTGCTCTGTGGCGGTTAGTAGAGCACTTAATGCAGCGCAGACGCCACCCCAGTGAGTTAGGTCACATGCTAAATTGCTCTGATTAGTAAACATTCTTTTGCATAGAAAGAGTTGTGACTGTAGACAACTGTGGTGATTTTATGATTAACAATAATGACATATCTCTTTCTCTCACACTCTTGTGTTTTTTGCTTTGTCTCTTTATCCAGGATAGAACGACTGTGGAGGGATGTCTTTGGACCTTTGTCTCTTTATCCAGGATAGAACGACTGTGGAGGGATGTCTTTGGACCTTTGTCTCTTTATCCAGGATAGAACGACTGTGGAGGGATGTCTTTGGACCTTTGTCTCTTTATCCAGGATAGAACGACTGTGGAGGGATGTCTTTGGACCGTTGTCTCTTTATCCAGGATAGAACGACTGTGGAGGGATGTCTTTGGACCTTTGTCTCTTTATCCAGGATAGAACGACTGTGGAGGGATGTCTTTGGACCGTTGTCTCTTTATCCAGGATAGAACGACTGTGGAGGGATGTCTTTGGGGGTGGTGGACCTCTTCTATACTTCTTTCTGCAACCTGGAGAGGGAGGGTCTACTCAAACTAGATGAAGAGACCCACATCTATGCCCTGCACTGGAACTTTCTTCCACAAATCCAAAGGCACCTGCAGTTCTTCAAGGACGGCTGGAACCACCATCGATTGCACTCTGAGGGGAATCAGTCACCACTGCAGCTATGGACTCAGAATCAACGTAAGGGATATCATGACCCCCTCCAGGTTTGTACTTCAATGTTAGCAAGTACACTTTTAATGCATAACACACAAATGTGTACGTATGAATAAGTATGAATGTAAGCAGCAATCAATGATGCAAATAGTAATATAATTAAATTGGTAAACATTATTTTACCACATTTTATTTAACATGATTAGAGATAAATTCCAACTGCCTGTGGTATTTTTTTTCCCACTGCAAGCAAACACTGTATTGCCAAATTACCTTGTTCTATTGTGCTTGGCATTCCTTTATTATTTGCATAAAAAAGACATGCTCATATTTTACTGTTGAATCTCACATTAGGTTGACATGGAATACGGCCTTGACTGGGGACATCCTTATGGTCACCATCATGAAGGAGTCACAGTCCCTGAGGTTCAGCTTCCACGGCCATTGACTGACATGGAAGTGATCACATTGCCAGATCCGCAAGGTTCTTTTTCCAACGTCTTAAATGTCTATTGTGAGACAGTTGCCATATTATCAGATGTTTAAAAGCCCGGGTCTGAGA
Organism: Salmo trutta; assembly: GCF_901001165.1. NCBI lineage: Eukaryota > Metazoa > Chordata > Actinopteri > Salmoniformes > Salmonidae > Salmo > Salmo trutta. Next base: position 31,129,283 of record NC_042963.1, read on the forward strand.
ATTGAATTTATTTTAGTATTTGGATTGGTCAAACTATCTCCAAGAGAATTTCAAATGCTGATAGTTTCTATGTAACAGCAAATGCTGTTTGAGCTGTTTTGTCTGTTCTCACTGAGTCATTCACACTGAGGGCAGGTCGGAGTCTGGGAGTCCCCCATCCAAGGTGCAATTGTCTGCAAATAACATGCAATTGACTGATAAGACAAGTACTATCTATTATAATACAAACAAACTGTGATTTCTGACAGAAAATTAGTTGGCTTTAGCTAAAGAAGGTTATTTACAAATTGATGGCAATTTGAACAATTGAGCGCCACTCATTCAAACTCATCATGCAACAAGCAAAAGACTGTAATAAGAAACTATAAGCTGCACTGTGAGTCAGATGGTACTCTGTAAAATGTGTTGTATATGGCTGATTTAGTTCCCAAGCATTTTACCTCCCAAAAGAATGAGCCAATGTGATGTAAAATCAATCATTGATTGTCTGACAACTTGTCTAGGGTGTATTCATTTGCCGAAGTGCTTTACTTTAGATGCTGTTCTGTGAATACCGTCATCACCAATTTTGAGTTTGCCTTGGAAATCGGATTTAAGCCCAAAGTATATCAGGAGGAAGCATGGTAAACAAACATTACTGATGTTTACTTGTGGAGCCTTTAGAAAGGGTGTTCAATACCCGCTCAATTCTATTCTTTAATTCGAATTTGTACAGTTTGCCCTGTCCCCATTGACTGTCTCAGTAAAACTGCGGCGAGAAAAGGTCAATAATATGACATGCTGCTGTCTTTATACTAGTGAGCAGACAGACCAACTAAAGAGTATAACGAAAAGTGTCACTTCAACTTCAGCTGAATGTATTCTTCATGACTGTTTAGAAAATACATTAAAACATTTATTTCTGGTGATGTACTTCTAACTATCAATCATGCCCCTCCTGAGACAAACTCAAAATACTACCCCCCACCACGACCATCACGCACCGTAATGACCATTGTATTCCTTTTATTCCTCAGTGCCATCTGTGCTACAATAATCTGGGGCGAGCACTGTAACAGTGTGGAAAGGCTTGCCGACACAGCCAGCTCTCCACAGACCCCCAGAACACAGAGGCAAATTGTTATTTCAATTTGAGCCAGACCACGGAACATCACATCACAACGTGGGGAGCCAGGGACGGAACATGACCGGGGGCCTCAAACAGGATCAGGTGCTCCAAACCCTGTCAAGACCAACTAAGCCAGTCACCTTGGTAGGGCACACTAATACATGTAAATGGGCCTCTCCTTTTCACTCTCTGACTCTTTCACACTAGACAGTATCATTTTCTTCGTTAAATGTTTGGAGTCTGAGAGAAGTTTATTGTAAGGTGTTAGTGGCAGTGCAAGTGGAACGACCCCACATCTGGCTTCTGTTACAATACACTACATCACGTTTATTCAGTGTCAGGATTCCCTAGGCTAAAGCCCTTATCAGCGCCTTCAAACATCGCCCTCTCATCAGGAGAGTTCAGGGGTCAACCGGCTGCACTGCCCGTCTACTGTCAGATTTCTAACACTGGGGAGGCCTTGAGACACAGCTCACATGTTCATTCCTCAGTGTGTGACAGGAAACACCGTCTCCTGGGTGCTGAATTAACCCCTGTTGGTCTTAAATATACACCTGGCTCCAATTTGATAGTGTAAATAAATCAAATGATGTTAATGCAACTTTATACACAGTTCACTGTAATGACCTCATACACAGTTCACTGTAATGACCTCATACACAGTTCACTGTAATGACTGTAATGACCTCATACACAGTTCACTGTAATTACCTTATACACAGTTCACTGTAATTACCTTATACACAGTTCACTGTAATTACCTTATACACAGTTCACTGTAATTACCTGCCGTCACATATTCTCAAAGTCAAATAACGTATTCAAGATATACTGGATCTTCCTGTATTAATGAACTGTGCCAAAGGCCTTGCAGCATATTTCAATATAAGAGAAGGCAGAGGGCTGAAAAGTAAGAGTAATGTCTTATCACTCTGTCCCACACTGTTTGAACATGTATACAGCGTTAGAGTTATTATTTCCATGTCTTACAGAGCAATGGCAGAGAAGACTTCCTAACTGCGGAGTGCACAGTCATAATTTGGTGTTTACTCAGAAGGGCTTGTCCTTCCTAAAACGTCATGTTCAATTCAACAGACAGGCTTTTTGAGGTAACTCGGTAAATAAACACAAACATTACAAATTCCAATGTTTTTCTAAGGAAGTGAGACATAAGGCAGAAAGACAATGCCTGTTTGAATTTATAACATTGCTTTGGCTTGGATCTGGCCCCCTACCCATGGACATGCTACATTTAAGTCTCTGGCTGGTTTTTAGCTTTTAGTCCATCCAGATTTCCCCTGGCCTGTGTTAACTCCTCAAAACAGTTTTGTAGCGTGACCTGTTCAGTTGAATTATACAAGCCCAGAGTGTACACAGGCAGTTGGGATGCCCCTGTACACTATTAAAATGTTTCCCTAATTTCAGCTTTCAGAATCTGCTCCTCTCAGACGCAGTTCACGGCAATAAAGAAGAAACCCTCATCTGGTGGAAAAGTGGAGGTATGTGTCTTTATCAGACCTCTGGACCTTATGAACACCAATGCTGGTTAATATACATCAGGCGCTTCATTGCAGAAAACGAGAGCACAAAGTGGATCCAGCAGAGCCGCAGGCAGGTAAAGATCGAGTTAAGCTGGAGGAGCGATGGGCCTGGTTTGTCAAGGGCACCTCTAACGTTGATTGGCCAGTTGAGACACCTTCTCCTTCGGTGTGGTGGAAAACATTGTCACGTCCTGACCAGTAAAGGGGTTATTTTGTTATTGTAGTTGGTCAGGACGTGGCGGGGTTGTGTTTGTTTTGTGTGTTTCGGGGTTTTTGGTTTGTTCTATGTTTTCTATTTCTATGTGGGTTTTCTAGTTTGTCTATTTCTATGTTAGTTTTGGGAACGACCTCCAATTAGAAGCAGATGGTTGTCGTTGCTTCTAATTGGAGGCCATATTTAAGTGGGTTTATTTTCTCTTGTGTTTGTGGGTGGTTGTTTCTTTGTATAGCCTTACAGGACTGTTGTTCGTTTTCTTGTTTTGTTTAGTGGTCACGGTTAAAAAATAAAAGTATAAGTATGGACACTTACCACGCTGCGTATTGGTCCGATATTTCTTACTCCTCAGAAGACGAAGATTATGACAAACATTTTTCAGGGTAAATGCAGTTATATCGAGAGGATATGTTGGAGATGTATAAAAAAAATGTAAACATCTGATGAAGCATCAGTTTTTTTTATTTCAGTTTCTTTTACAGTTTTAGAGGGTAACTTGCCTTACAGTTCACCTTGTAGTGCAGCCAAGCATAGAAAAAGTGCATGGGAATTCTGATATACCACACAATATTCCCTAGTACAGTATGTTTCCCACAGTTGGAAAACCCCACCTGGCTTCAAAAGTAAATTGTTTGCCATCTATAAAGAGGAGTTGTCAGTCACAATTAGTATTTGTTTCTTTGAGAGGGACCCAGAACACATACCAACTCAATATATTTGTCCTTAATTCCAATATAGAATATTGAAATCCAATTTAATTTATCCAATATAGAAATGAGGCAGTGCATTAATATCACAATTTCCTAGAAACTGCTTTAAATTTTTAAATTACGACCAACAATTATTTTCCTCTGCTAGTTTGTGGCCATCAATTTGGATTTGCCAATTACTCTGAGCTTCTAAAGGCACATTTCCCTTCTGCAGCTTGACTGCCTAGGCACTTCCTTGAGGAAACCTTTCAAGACAGGACTTTTAAATAGGGATAATGGGAGTGGATATGGAGGGTAGGCCTTTGAACTGGCCCCTCAGCTTCAGGTTCCTCCTCCAGTAGGATCTAGAATGCAACTGCCTGCAAGGCCATTGGGAATTGATGAGTTAGCGAGCACTACCTTTAATCTAGCTCTATCTTTAATCTTTCAAATTGTACAGACTTTTTGGGTTAACCATTACTGTTAGAATGTAATCCACTTTATTAATGTGTCTGTATCACTGTATCAATGTTTACTAAACTCTATACCTAGTGTAAAGTATATCAAATAACAATAAACAGTAAAAAGCTCTATAAAACTTTTCTTGCGCTGATATGAACATCGTGTCTTCCTGCAAGGCTTTGAATCAAAACGGACCAAACCCAGAGTAGGATGAGGAGATGCTTGATATGAACATCGTGTCTTCCTGCAGGGCTTTGAATCAAAACGGACCAAACCCAGAGTAGGATGAGGAGATGCTTGATATGAACATTGTGTCTTCCTGCAGGGCTTTGAATCAAAACGGACCAAACCCAGAGTAGGATGAGGAGATGCTTAATATGAACATTGTGTCTTCCTGCAGGGCTTTGAATCAAAACGGACCAAACCCAGAGTAGGATGAGGAGATGCTTGCCATCATATCTTTTTAAAAATCCTCACAAGTCACATTTTTCGACAGCTTCAGGGTAAAAAAAGCATGTTGATGACTGTGGAAGGTCATAGTCAACAACTGCCACCTCCAGAGATGAAGAAAGGACCTCCCAACCTGTCCAAAATGTCGAACTCTTCAGTACCTCTGATGAACTTACAAAAGACCCCCACACGTCAATATTCAATAAAGAGCAGTATGACTATACAAAAACACATTTTAGGTTTTATGTTCATCGCTTGTGACTTTAAAAGCACAGAATGTCAGCTTAGGCCAAGCCTATATGGAATGGCCCCAGGTGTGGTGAAAGAATGTTCTGCCATAGTGCCACAAACTAGCAACATTATCCTCCAACACAAGAAAAGGAAAAATCTTGTAGCAATATTATCTAAATGCTAGATATTTAAATTGTAAAATTCAAAGGTCTGCAATAACTACTTTTTTTCCTAAGAATGCAATGAAGGAAAAGCTTACTTTAACACCTTTGTCTTGAATGTCTGCTTCCAACTCACACTCTCAAACACGTAGATCCCCTGAACGCAGCTCACTTTCCAGCTCACACTCTCAAACACCTAGATCCCCTGAACATAGCTCACTCTCCAGATCCCAATCACCTGAATTCTAATCACCTGTTCACACACCTGTATGTCATTATCACATTCTATTTAGTTCAGTTCTTTGCACCCCATCATTGTGAGGTACTGTTTGTTTTGTGACACACTTCTATTCGGAGCACTGGTTTTCCCATAATTTACTCCTCCCGTGTATGATAGCGAGGCAGGCTAAAACTAACGACGCCTGTTGCCTATTCCCTGCCTGTATTTTAGCGGATTTCCTGTTATCAACCTATTGCCTGATCTCCCGGACTACGTTACTATCCTTTTCCCTGCCTGTACTGTTGCCCTTTTGGACCCCCTGTGTATGACCTTCTGCCTGCCCCTGGACCCAGCTACCTGCCTCCTCCTGTGGTCCTTTACCTGTAAACACCTGCTGTGCCCTGCGCTTGAAACCAGCTCTCTGTCTCCCATCGTGTTCATGACACTCTCCAAAAAATAGACACTATCCTACCAAGATATATGCACATAAAACCTTTACTTGAACTGACAGTGTTTGGGGCTTTGCGTTCCCCTTAAAACACCCTGATTGTGTGATGAAATAATAAATAATTTTCTAAAGAAAATGTTACATGTGATTAAAGACTCACATCAAGATAAGGTTAGCGGTGCATCAAACAATGGAAAAAGACTTACCAGTTTCTATAAATTTCCTTAGGAAATGTAAGACTCTGCATTGGTCCTCCAAGGTGATGGTGTCCTCATCAACGTCCTCGTACAAGGCCAGACAATCTTGTCCAGAATCATCTAAAACAAATACTAGAATAATTGGTTGCATTCATAAGAACTAAGCTTCTTCAGACCTACATTACATTAGTTTGTGGTCATTTACAAAGGAGTTAAATAAGTACACTTCTACAGATAACTATCTAACAATTATGAATGGGATCAAAATGTAGAAATGTTCATGTTAAAAGGTACGTTTTGAGTAAGCTATACATTTGAGCAAGCAATATCATAAAACAGAAATCTTATGACTCAAAGCTAATGAAGTTACAAATCTAACAAATCCATTATTAATTACATCACATTTAGGAAGGCGAACTAAGATGGTTTTGTTTGATCTATTTATTAATTCATTTGCCTTACTTGTGGTGTTCTCCATGTCACTGGCCCTTGGAAAAAGTACTGGCACAGTATCTGGCCTGGAGCTAAAAAACTCCCAATGACCGGTGACTTTTAGGCCTCTCCTCATTTGTTTCAGCTGCTTGGTTGTCCATCCAAAAACCTGTAAAAATATTTTGAAAGAAAAACAAGTGAACAGTAAACAAGTGCTTCCTACGACTGACGTATCACTCCGTTTTGTGTTACTTTGGAGCTTAATTCCGCAATGACCGTTCTTTCAATTACTGTTCTTTCAATGACCGTTCTTTCAATGACCGTTCTTTCAATGACTGTTCTTTCAATGACCGTCCTTTCAATGGCCGTCCTTTCAATGGCCGTCCTTTCAATGGCCGTCCTTTCAATGGCCGTTCTTTCAATGGCCGTTCTTTCAATGACCGCTCTTTCAATGACCGCTCTTTCAATTACTTTACTTTGTACACTAATAGGTGTTAAAGCTTTCGCAAATTCACCACAGTCTAATTTTAACAAACAATACATGCTATAAATGAATACTGACTCCCCAGTAAGACTGTTGGCCAAGCTCAGGACTTTATGTTGCACAACTTCAGCCAAGTTGTGCAACATAAGGGCGGGGGTGTATGCCTTATGATTAACAAGTCGTGGTGTGATCATAACATACAGGAACTCAAGTCCTTTTGTTCACCTGACCTAGAATTCCTTACAATCAAATGCCAAGAGAATTCTCTTCGATTATAATCACAGTCATGTACATCCCCCCCAAGCAGACACCTCGATGGCCCTGAAAGAACTTCATTGGACTCTATATAAACTGGAAACAACATATCCTGAGGCTGCATTTATTGTAGCTGGGGATTTTAACAAGGCTAATCTGAAAACAAGGCTCCCTAAATTTTGTCAGCATATCAAATGTGCGACCCGGGCTGGAAAAATTCTGGATCATTGTTACTCTAACTTTCGCGACACATACAAAGCCCTCCCTCGCCCTACTTTCGGCAAATCTGACCACGACTCCATTTTGTTGCTCCCAGCCTATAGACAGAAACTAAAACAGGAAACGCCCGTGCTCAGGTCTGTTCAACGCTGGTCCAACCAATCTGATTCCACGCTTCAAGATTGCTTCGATCACGTGGACTGGGATATGTTCCGGATAGCATCGAACAACATTGATGTACACGCTGATTCGGTGAGCAAGTTTATTAGCAAATGCATCGGTGATGTTGTACCATGGCGCCAATTAAAACCTTCCCCAGCCAGAAACCGTGGATTGATGGCAGCATTCGCGCAAAACTGAAAGCGCGAACCACTGCTTTTAATCAGGGTAAGGCAACCGGAAACATGACGGAATACAAACAGTGTAGCTATTCTCTCTGCAAGGCAATCAAACAAGCTAAGTGTCAGTATAGAAACAAAGTAGAATCGCAATTCAACGGCTCAGACACGAGAGGTATGTGGCAGGGTCTACAGTCAATCACGGACTACAAAAAGAAAACCAGCCACGTCGCGAACCCCGATGTCTTGCTCCCAGACAAACTAAACAACTTCTTTGCTCGCTTTGAGGACAATACAGTGCCACCGACACGACCCGCTACCAAAACCTGCGGACTCTCCTTCACCGTAGCCAACGTGAATAAAACATTTTAACGTGTTAACCCTCGCAAGGCTGCCGGCCCAGACGGCATCCCTAGCCGCGTCCTCAGAGCATGCGCAGACCAGCTGGCTGGTCTGTTTACGGACATAATCAATCAATCCCTATCCCAGTCTGCTGTTCCCACATGCTTCAAGAGGGCCACCATTGTTCCTGTTCCCAAGAAAGCTAAGGTAACTGAGCTAAATGACTATCGCCCCGTAGTACTCACTTCCGTCATCATGAAGTGCTTTGAGAGACTAGTCAAGGATCATATCACCACCACCCTGCCTGACACCCTAGACCCACTCCAATTTGCTTACCGCCCCAATAGGTCCACAGACGACGCAATCGCAATCACACTGCCCTAACCCATCTGGACAAGAGGAATATCTATGTAAGAATGCTGTTCATCGACTACAGCTCAGCATTTAACCTCTCTGGCGCATGTGGGACGAATTCGTCCCACCTACGTAACAGCCACTTCAATCCAGTGGCGCGATTTTTGAATCGTTTGAAATACTATTACTTCAATTTCTCAAACATATGACTATTTTACAGCTATTTAAAGACAAGAATCTCGTTAATCTAACCACACTGTCCGATTTCAAAAAGGCTTTACAACGAAAGCAAAACATTAGATTATGTCAGGAGAGTGCCCAGCCAGAAATAATCAGACACCCATTTTTCAAGCTAGCATATCATGTCACATAAACCCAAACCACAGCTAAATGCAGCACTAACCTTTTATGATCTTCATCAGATGACACACCTAGGACATTATGTTATACAATACATGCATGTCTGTTCAATCAAGTTCATATTTATATCAAAAACCAGCTTTTTACATTAGCATGTGACGTTCAGAAAAAGCATACCCCCCGCAAACTTCCGGGGAATTTACTAACAGTTTGCTAAATTACTCACGATAAACGTTCACAAAAAGCATAACAATTATTTTAAGAATTATAGATACATTACTCCTCTATGCACTCGATATGTCCGATTTTAAAATAGCTTTTCGGATGAAGCACATTTTGCAATAATCTAAGTACATAGCCCGGCATCACAGGGCTAGCTATTTAGACACCCACCCAGTTCAGCCTTCACCAAAATCACATTTCCTATAAGAAAAATGTTCTTACCTTTCTTGTTCTTCGTCAGAATACACTGCCAGGACTTCTACTTCAATAACAAATGTAGGTTTGGTCCCAAATAATCCATCGTTATATCCAAACAGCGACGTTTTGTTCGTGAGTTCTAGACACTATCAGAATGCTACATCACGGTCTCGCGCATGGCGCATTGGCGTGACAAAAAATGTCTAAATATTCCATTACCGTACTTCGAAGCATGTCAACCGCTGTTTAAAACCAATTTTTATGCCATTTATCTCGTAGAAAAGCGATAATATTCCGACCGGGAATCTGCAATGAGCCTAAACAGCCAAATTAAATTTCTCCACGGGGGCGAATCGTGCACGCGCCTCATTCAATTGTCCTCTGATCGGCCACTTACCAAAGGCGATAATCTGTTTCAGCCAGAGGCCGCCTCATCATCGTTCAGGTTTTTCCCGGGTTCTGAGAGCCTATTGGAGCCCTAGGAATTGTCACGTTACAGCTAAGATCCTTACTTTTCAATAAACAGATGCAAGACGCACGACTCCTTGTCAGACAGGCCACTTCCTGCATGAAACCTTGTCAGGTTTTTGCCTGCCATAGGAGTTCTGTTATACTCACAGACACCATTCAAACAGTTTTAGAAACTTTAGGGTGTTTTCTATCCAAACCTGAACAATAATATGCATATTCTAGCTTCTGAGTTGGTGTAGGAGGCAGTTAAAAATGGGCACATATTTTTTCCAAAATTCTCAATACTGCCCCCTATCCCAAACAGGTTAACAACATAGTACCCTCCAAACTCGTTATTAAGCTCGAGACCCTTGGTCTCGACCCCGCCCTGTGCAACTGGGTCCTGGACTTTCTGACGGGCCGCCTCCAAGTGGTGAGGGTAGGAAACAACATCACCACCCCGCTGATCCTCAACACTGGGGCCCCACAAGGGTGTGTTCTCAGCCCCCTCCTGTACTCCCTGTTCACCCATGACTGCGTGGCCATGCACGCCTCCAACTCAATCATCAAGTTTACAGACGGCACTACAGTGGTAGGCTTGATTACCAACAATGACGAGATGGCCTACAGGGAGGAGGTGAGGGCCCTCAGAGTGTGGTGTCAGGAAAATAACCTCACGCTCAACGTCAACAAAACAAAGGAGATGATCGTGGACTTCAGGAAACAGCTTAGGGAGCACCCCCCTATCCACATCAATGGGACAGTAGCGGAGAAGGTGGAAAGTTTTAAGTTCCTCGGCGTACACATCAAGGACAAACTGAAATGGTCCACCCACACAGACTGTGTGGTGAAGAAGGCACAACAGCGCCTCTTCAACCTCAGGAGGTTGAAGAAATTTGGCTTGTCACCAAAAACACTCAAACTTTTACAGATGCACAATCGAGAGCATTCTGTCGGGCTGTATCACCGCCTGGTACGGCAACTGCTCTGCCCACAACCGTGAGGCTCTCCAGAGGGTAGTGAGGTCTGCATAACACATCACCGGGGGCAAACTACCTGCCCTCTAGGACACCTACACCACCCGATGTCACAGGAAGGCCAAAAAGATCATCAAGGACAACAACCACCCGAGCCACTGTCTGTTCACCCCGCTATCATCCAGAAGGCGAGGTCAGTACAGGTGCATGCATCAAAGCTGGGACCGAGAGACTGAAATTACAGCTTCTATCTCAAGGCCATCAGACTGTTAAACAGCCATCACTAACATTGAGTGGCTGCTGCCAACATACTGACTCAAGACTCTAGCCACTTTAATAATAAAAAATTGGATGTAATAAATATATCACTAGTCACTTTAAACAATGCCACTTTATATATATATATATAATGTTTACATACCCTACATTACTCATCTCATATGTATATACTGTACTCTATACCATCTACTGCATCTTGCCTATGCCGTTCGGCCATCGCTCATCCATATATTTGTATGTACATATTCTTATTAATTCCTTTACACTTGTGTGTATAAGGTAGTTGTTGTGAAATTGTTAGATTACTTGTTAGATATTACTGTCACGTCCTGACCAGTAAAGGGGTTATTTGTTATTATAGTTTGGTCAGGACGTGGCAGGGGGTATTTGTTTTATATGGTTCGGCGTGTGTGTGTATGTAGAGGGGTGTTTGGTTTATGTATTCCGGGGTTTTTGTCATTGTTCTATGTTAGTGTATTTCTATGTTCTGTCTAGTCATTTCTATGTTTAGGTAATTGGGGTTGGGGCCTTCAATTGGAGGCAGCTGTCTATCGTTGCCTCTGATTGAAGGTCCTATAAATAGGAATGTGTTTGTCATGGGATTTGTGGGAGGTTGTTATTTGCATAGCAGTGGGTTGCCTGCAAGACTGTTTGTCGGCCGTTTGTTCTTGTTTTGTTTATAAGTGTTCTAATAAAGCTAATATGAGCACTCAACCCGCTGCGCCTTGGTCCATCCACTACGACAACCGTTACAATTACTGCAATCATCATTATTATCCTTATTATTATTATGTGTTTGAATCTTGTTTCTGTATCACAACCCATATGGTTAGCTGTCTCACAGCTAAGAAAATCATATTAAATTTACTTTTGTTGCTATACTTATTATATATTTTGTGCAAACATCTTGGTCTTTTCTCATGGACTAATGTTTTAGCAAACTAAATAATGACAAAGAGTCATGTTAGCAAAGGCATTTTATAACTTGGGGAAGTAAGCATCTTCCTCCCATAAGTTAGACTCTCTACTGAGTGTAGGCCAGAGTCCACTTTGAATATCCACAACAAAACTTGACTTACATGAAGCATAAGTATAAATAAAAAAAACTTACAGCACGGAGAAGGATTTTCTCTCTCAGCCACTGCCTGTTATGTGACATGTCGCCTGGCAGGTCCCAGGCAGGGGTCAGAGAGAACTTGCGATTTCTCGTACATTGAAAGTTCCTTGGTTCCTTCCAACTGATCAATGACAAAGACAGTGCACAATGAAAATGGACAATTATTTACAATGTAGAATAGATTCCAATGCTAACCAAGTTTGTCACAAGGTCAACACACAAAAAGTTAATTGAATTGTAGAAAATATTTATACAAATAAATATACAAAAGATAAAAATGTTTTGCCGAACCAACTGGATGACATCCCAGACATCATGGTCCACGCAGTCAGATAGGGTTATCTGTGCTGTCTCTGGTTCTCCGCCAAACAGTACCTGTATGATAGCAGGGCTTAGTCCTGCAAGGTGTGGGCCACCATTTTAAAAACAGTGCCCAATCAGGCGCCCAGCTACTACAATAAAAATCACTTTCCAAATGTGCCTGAGATGTGGAAGGAACAAGATGGGGCTTCTCGGCCTCAAACAGCAAGGTCTTCACTCCTGATAATAAACATATGTCTTTTTGACTGACCTGGGGAAAAACTGTTTCACATAATCTACAAGTCTATAAATCAATATATTAAAAATACCTTTCTCTTCATCAAGTAGGAATCCATTTTGAAGATTTTCCATGACAATGAACAGGACATACCTGGTGACCCCCTCTCCAATGGCAGAGTCACCTTGTAAACATATTTGAAATCAGTCAATGTAGAGTTACACAAGTTCAGCAAACCTAGCCATTGGATGCCATTGTTAAGACCACTGTTGTAGAATTATGTAAGTCAAAGTGCCTCTATGACTGAAAATCTAAAATAATAAGATATTTTAATTTAAGATGATTTAAGAATAAACATTGGTGGAACTTTGCATGTCAACGTTACTCATTATAGGTTGTTGTAATAAAACGTCATACTAGGTTCTGTCTATTCGGAGAATTTAGATTTTTACCAATCAATTGGCACTGCAGTGCATTAGCCCACTCCACCCTTGGCCTTTTGTAGAAGAAGATGATGGCCATGTTCCTTTCCACTAAGGAATCCCTCAAGCTCAAGGTGAAGGTCAGGTGGTCTTTGTCATTGGACTGAAGTGTCGAGTGTGTTAACAGTTGAGCTGCCTTGACCGGATTTGGTTCTGTAACCCAAGTTTAACAGCAACATAGAATGTTAAACCTGTTAGGGACAGATGTTCCGCTAGCGGAACGCCTCACCAATATCCAATGGTATAGCGTGGCGCGAATTACAAATACCTCAAAAATGCAAAAGCTTCAATTTTTCAAACATATGACTATTTTACACCATTTTAAAGACAAGACTCTCCTTTATCTAACCACATTGTCCGATTTCAAAAAGGCTTTACAAAGAAAGCAAAACATTAGATTATGTCAGGAGAGTACCCAGCCAGAAATAATCACACACCCATTTTTCAAGCTAGCATATATGTCACAAAAACCAAAACCACAGCTAAATGCAGCACTAACCTTTGATGATCTTCATCAGATGACACTCCTAGGACATTATGTTATACAATACATGCATGTTTTGTTCAATCAAGTTCATATTTATATCAAAAACCAGCTTTTTACATTAGCATGTTTTGTTCAGAACTAGCATACCCACCGAAAACTTCCGGTGAATTTACTAAATTACTCACGATAAATGTTGGCAAAAAAACATAAATTATTTTAAGAATTATAGATACACAGAACTCCTTTATGCAATCGCGGTGTCCGATTTTAAAATAGCTTTTTGGTGAAAGCACATTTTGCAATATTCTGAGTAGATAGCCCGGCCATCACGGCTAGCTATTTTGGCACTCACCAAACTCAGATTTACTATAAGAAAAATTGGATTACCTTTGCTGTTCTTCGTCAGAATGCACTCCCAGGACTTCTACTTCAACACCCAATGTTGTTTTGGTTCCAAATAATCCATAGTTTTATCCTAGTTATAGCTCCGTTTTGTTCGTGCGTTCAAATCATTATCCGAAGGGTGACGTGCCAGCGCGTTTCGTGACAAAAAAAATCTAAATATTCCATTACCGTACTTCGAAGCAAGTCAAACGCTGTTAAAAATCAATTTTTTTGTGATTTTTCTCGTAAAATAGCGATAATATTCCAACCGGGAGACGTTGTATCCGTTCAAACACTGAAAGAAGAAGTCGTCACATGCACGCGCACGCCAGTGCCGTTGTTCTCAGAAGTACCACTCTCCAAAACCCCTACTGTTTTTCGCCCAGAGACTGCAGAGTTATCATTCCACATTCTGGCGCCTTCTGAGAGCCAATGAAAGCCTTAGAAAATGTCACGTTACAGCAGAGATCCTGTATTTTCGATAAAGATGCTACAGAAGGCCAAGAAATGGTCAGACAAGACACTTCCCATATAGAATCTTCTCAGGTTTTGGCCTGCCATATGAGTTTTGTTATACTCACAGACACCATTCAAACAGTTTTAGAAACTTTAGGGTGTTTTCTATCCAAATCTACTAATAATATGCATATTCTAGTTTCTGGGCAGGAGTAATAACCAGATTAAATTGGGTATGTTTTTTATCCGGCCGTGAAAATACTGCCCCTTATCCCAAACAGGTTAACTGCATTTCTCTGAGAAATAGATGCAAACCCAAAACACTGTCTTAAAACCTGTTGGGGCTAGGGGTTAACTGTAAGTTAAATGCAAATAATTTATTCACTGAATCACCTGCAATGTCCAAAAACGTGCAATATTTAGCAGTCCAATGAGGTGTGACAAGTAAATAAATGTTTGTGTAAACTTTTACCATCAGAGACAGTTGATACTGGATACTAAATAATAGGTTCTTCTGAACATTTACATTGTACTTACCATCAAAGGTGTAAACTGGCCCACTTGCTACTGAAGTGTCAGATGAGCTTGTTGTTGATATTAAAAATATAAAAGAATCAGTATGCATCATTATTTCCACACAATTTTCACGAGGTGAGTGTTAGTGCATTGAATCTAAGTGTTTGTAATGAAAGGCGATTGAATACAAATAAATGTATCATAAAAGTACTACACCTGAAAATCATAGCCCTAAGTTGTGCTAAATGACTGATCTGTAAACCTTCAGAATACAAACCCTCATCTGAACCTGTCTCCAGACACCACTACATTACCAAATCTACAACTGGATGCTGACTGGTGGGGGCACTTGTCACCCTGGCTCTTGGGACAGCTGCACCTGTATTCTCTCCCTCCCTTTCAACCTGTGATTGACTTGAAGAGTTGAGCCGAGGAGATAGTTATATCAGATACTAACAGTTATCTAAACAGAACATTTTCATAACACCCCTCTACAACAGCTCCCAGCCTGATTGTAAAGTGGATTGTTATAATTATCGTCTTTATCATAAAGAAATGTACAGCAACTGTAACAGCTGTCGCAGAGAGGGGACCAAAGCGCAGCGTGTTGATTGCTCCTGATGAATATTTATTTTAACTCAGAACACTAAAGAAGTAATAACAAAGAGAAAACGAAAGTGTACAGTTCTGTCAGGTACAGAAAACTAAACAGAAGACAACTACCCACAAACACAGGTGGAAAAAAAACCCTACTTAAGTATGATCTCCAATTAGAGACGAGGACCAGCTGCCTCTAATTGGAGATCATCCCAAAAAACAACATAGAAATAGAAAACTAGAACCCAAACATAGAAATACAAAACATAGAAAAACACAAAACACCCCCTGTCACGCCCTGACCTACTCTACCATAGAAAATAACATCTTACTATGGTCAGGACGTGACAGCAACATTGAACCAAGAAATGAACACCCATAACTGCTCAATTAAATTGTGCCTATTCCAAATCTAAACTAATAAATTATGAAACTACTCCAGAGTTGTGCTGTTGATGTGCAACATGGCCATACCATAACTTGATGAGTGCACCTTCCATGAATAGAGAATATCATATTTCCCCAGCATCACCATGATTAGTTTCCCATTCAGAGCATTACCTTGAGCAGGCTTCACTGTGCCTTCTATTTGTGCAAAGGGAAGTTGTTCTCCACAGTTGAGACATTGTGTCAGGGGTCCACTTTGAGCAACAACTGAATCATTCAGTTCCTAATTGATGATAAAATTACATAATAAATACAAAAACAGAGAAGACACTTTGGTTGGGGGTGTGACAGACATTTTCATCTGTAGATTTTTGTTCTTTTTGTTATCATCTGTTGTAAATATTGCTTAACACTCAACATATTTACTTTGGATTAGTATGTGCTCTAAAGTTCATTAAAAGGGCATATACTGAGAAATTAGACTTACATGCTCCATACTCAAAATCCTTTGCATCGGGTAAATGTACAGAGTAGCATGATTTATCATGACACAAGGTTCTTTCAGATATCTCACACTGTAGCCCAGATTGGGGCATGGGATGACGGCTCCGTGTAGTTTCAGAAATGTTCAGCAGAGTAGCATGATTGTCACGACTTCTACCGAAGGTGGGTCCTCTCCCTGTTCGGGCGGCGCTCTGCGGTCGTCGTCGCCGGTCTACTAGCTGCCACCGATCCCTTTTTCCCTTTTCGTTTGGTTTTGTCTGTCCTGTGTTTCACCTGTTTTGAGTTAGGTTCATTAGTGGGTTATTTAGTCTCGCCCTACCAGGTTGGGTTCGTGCGGGATTGTTTTGTTTTACCTGTCGCGGTTTTTGGGATGCGTTATATTTTCTTTGTCTCATGTGGACTGCCGTTTCTTTCTGGACTGCTTTCTGGCCCTTTTGGGTGGATTATTTTGTCTGGTTTTTATGCCTGTTCATAATATTTTAGACTCAGGAATAAACGCTCTGCTAGTGCATATTTGTCTCCTGTGCCTGACTTCACCCCCCACCCCCCACCACCACTCCTAGAGAGTATTGACAATGATTTATCATGACACAAGGGTCTTTCAGATATCTCACACTGTAGCCCAGATTGGGGTATAAGATGACGGCTCCGTGTAGTTCCGGAAACGTTCAGCAGCTCAAACCCACACACGTCTCTCGACTTTGGAAACTAAGTTAAAATGAACTCCACAAATTATTGTAAGCTTTCTTGATTACCTGTGAGATAATGGCAAACAAAAAATATATCTAACTTGCAAACCTGATTTTTTTATCATTATATATACTTTTTATTGCACATTTTATTAGGTACACCTATCTAGTACTGGGTAGGACAGCCTTTTGCCTCCACAACAGCTTTAATTATTCACGGTGTTGTACGTTAAGAGATGCCCTTCTGCATACCACTGTTTTAAACAGCTGTTATTTGAGGATTTGTGTCCTTTCTGTTAAATTGACTGAGTCTGGACATTCTCCTCTGACCTCTCTCATTAACAAGGTGTTTTTACCCACAGAACTGCCACTCACTTATCACACCATTCTCTCTAAACTCTAGCGACTCGGCCAGGTCTCTGATCTCCTCCCTATAGGCTGTCTCATTGTTGTCAGTGATCAGGCCTACCACTGTTATGTCGTCTGCAAACTTAATGATGGTGTTGGAGTCATGCCTGGCCATGCAGTCGTGGGTGAACAGGGAGTACAGGACGGGACTGAGCACGCACCCCTGAGGGGCTCCAGTGTTGAGGATCAGCGTGGCAGATGTGTTGCTACCTACCCTCACCACCTGGGGGCAGCCTGTCAGGAAGTCCAGGATCCAGTTGCAGAGGGAGGTGTTTAGTCCCAGGATCTTTAGCTTAGTGATGAGCTTTGAGGGTACTATGGTGTTGAACGCTGAGCTGTAGTCAGTGAATAGCATTCTCAGGGTGGAGTGCAATAGAGATTGCATCATCTGTGGATCTGTTGGGTCGGTATGCAAATTGGAGTGGGTCTAGAGTTTCTGTGATAATGGTGTTGATGTGAGCCATGACCAGCCTTTCAAAGCTCTTCAAGGCTACGGGCGTGAGTGCTATGCGTCTGTAGTCATTTAGGCAGGTTGCCTTAGTGTTCTTGGGCACAGGGACTATGGTGGTCTGCTTGAAACATGTTGGTACTACAGACTCAATCAGGGACATGTTGAAAATGTCAGTGAAGACACCTGCCAGTTGTTCAGCACATGCCCACACATCCTGGTAATCCGTCTGGCCCCGCAGCCTTGTGAATGTTGACTTGTTTAAAGGTCTTACTCACGTTGGCTACGGAGAGCGTGATCACAGAGTCGTCCGGAACAGCTGATGCTTTCATGCATGCTTCAGTGTTGATTGCCTTGAAGCAAGCATAAAAGTGATTTAGCTCATCTGGTAGGCTCGTGTCACTGGGCAGCTCGCGGCTGTGCTTCCCTTTGTAGTCTGTAATAGTTTGCAAGCCCTGCCACATGACGAGCATCCGAGCCGGTGTAGTACGATTCAATCTTAGCCCTGTATTGACGCTTTGCCTGTTTGATTCACTTCCGGTCCGGAGCGAGCAGTCGCACTTCGCTTCGCTCCACAGGTAACATTACACTTCTTTACATTACAACGGTTTGGTTTGTTTGATTTGAGCAATTTTTCTTAGCTATCAAAGATAATTGTGTAGTTTAGAGTAATTAGAGTAATTATCGAGGCTAGCTTTTTTTTCGTCCTCCTAACGTAGTCAACACTGCTAGCTGCTAGCTAGTCATCACTGCTAGCTAGCCAACCTCTACCGACTAGCAGCACTGTCGAAACTATTACATTACAACGGAACGACTTGATTAGTGTAGTGTTAGTGTTAGTTAGCTAGCTACATAGTTGGCTTTGCCGTCTTTGTATCTAAGATAATTGTGTAGTTAGAGTAATTATCGAGGCTAGCTATTCAGCCGCGACGCGACGCCTTGTCCTGACTCCAGACTTAGTCAACACACCTAGTCATCAAACCCACTGCTAGCTAGTGGGTTTGCTAGCTAGCCAACCGTTACCGACTAGCAGCGCTGTAGATACTAATACATTACAACGAAACGATTTGACTAGTGCAGTGTTAGCTAGCTAGCTACATAGTTGTCTTTGTCATAGCTTGATAATTGTGTAGTTTAGTAATTATCGAGGTTAGCTAGCCAGCTATTTCCGTCCCCCACGATGCCATTGTTCCATACCTAGCCAACTATTACCGACGAGCAGCATTGTAGAAACGAAATACATTACAAAGGAACGTCTTGATTAGTGTTATGTTAGCTAGCTACAAAGTTGCTTTTGTATAATAGCCAACCTCTACCGACTAGCAGCACTGTAGAAACTATCACATTACAACGGAACGACTTGATCAGTGTAGTGTTAGTGTTAGTTAGCTAGCATTTGTCATTTTAGTCAATAAGATTTTCGCAACGTAAGCTTAACTTTCTGAACATTCGAGACGTGTGGTCCACTTGTCATTCCAATCTCCTTTGCATTAGCGTAGCCTCTTCTGTAGCTTGTCAACTATGTGTCTGTCTATCCCTGTTCTCTCCCCTCTGCACAGGCCATACAAACGCTTCACACCGCGTGGCCGCTGCCACTCTAACCTGGTGGTCCCAGCGCGCACCCACGTGGAGTTCCAGGTCTCCGGCAGCCTCTGGAACTGCCGGTCTGCGGCCAACAAGGCTGAGTTCATCTCAGCCTATGCTACCCTTCAGTCCCTAGACTTCCTGGCGCTGACGGAAACATGGATTACCACAGATAACACTGCTACTCCTACTGCTCTCTCCTCGTTTGCCCACGTGTTCTCGCATACCTCTAGAGCATCGAGCCAGCGGGGTGGTGGCACTGGAATCCTCATCTCTCCCAAGTGGACATTCTCTCTTTCTCCCCTGACCCATCTGTCTATCTCCTCATTTGAATTCCATGCTGTCACAGTTACCAGCCCTTTCAAGCTTAACATCCTTATCATTTATCGCCCTCCAGGTTCCCTTGGAGAGTTCATCAATGAGCTTGACGCCTTGATAAGTTCCTTTCCTGAGGATGGCTCACCTCTCACAGTTCTGGGTGACTTTAACCTCCCCACGTCTACCTTTGACTCATTCCTCTCTGCCTCCTTCTTTCCACTCCTCTCCTCTTTTGACCTCACCCTCTCACCTTCCCCCCCTACTCACAAGGCAGGCAATACGCTTGACCTCATCTTTACTAGATGCTGTTCTTCCACTAATCTCATTGCAACTCCCCTCCAAGTCTCCGACCACTACCTTGTATCCTTTTCCCTCTCGCTCTCATCCAACACTTCTCACTCTGCCCCTACTCGGATGGTATTGCGCCGTCCCAACCTTCGCTCTCTCTCTCCCGCTACTCTCTCCTCTTCCATCCTATCATCTCTTCCCTCTGCTCAAACCTTACATTTACATTTACATTTTAGTCATTTAGCAGACGCACTTATCCAGAGCGACTTACAGTAGTGAATGCATACATTTCATACAATTTCATACATTTTTTTTCTGTGCTGGCCCCCCGTGGGAATCAAACCCACAACCCTGGTGTTGCAAACACCATGCTCTACCAACTGAGCTACAGGGAAGGCTAACCTTCTCCAACCTATCTCCTGATTCTGCCTCCTCAACCCTCCTCTCCTCCCTTTCTGCATCCTTTGATTTTCTCTGTCCCCTATCCTCCAGGCCGGCTCGGTCCTCCCCTCCTGCTCCGTGGCTCGACGACTCACTGCGAGCTCACAGAACAGGGCTCCGGGCAGCCGAGCGGAAATGGAGGAAAACTCGCCTCCCTGCGGACCTGGCATCCTTTCACTCCCTCCTCTCTACATTTTCCTCTTCTGTCTCTGCTGCTAAAGCCACTTTCTACCACTCTAAATTCCAAGCATCTGCCTCTAACCCTAGGAAGCTCTTTGCTACCTTCTCCTCCCTCCTGAATCCTCCTCCCCCTCCCCCCCCCTCCTCCCTCTCTGCGGATGACTTCGTCAACCATTTTGAAAAGAAGGTTGATGACATCCGATCCTCGTTTGCTAAGTCAAACGACACCGCTGGTCCTGCTCACACTGCCCTACCCTGTGCTTTGACCTCTTTCTCCCCCCTCTCTCCAAATGAAATCTCGCGTCTTGTGACGGCCGGCCGCCCAACAACCTGCCCACTTGACCCTATCCCCTCCTCTCTTCTCCAGACCATTTCCGGTGACCTTCTCCCCTACCTCACCTCGCTCATCAACTCATCCTTGACCGCTGGCTACGTCCCTTCCGTCTTCAAGAGAGCGAGAGTTGCACCCCTTCTGAAAAAACCTACACTCGATCCCTCCGATGTCAACAACTACAGACCAGTATCCCTTCTTTCTTTTCTCTCCAAATCTCTTGAACGTGCCGTCCTTGGCCAGCTCTCCTGCTATCTCCTGCTACCTTCTTGATCCTAATCAGTCAGGTTTCAAGACTGGGCATTCAACTGAGACTGCTCTTCTCTGTGTCACGGAGGCTCTCCGCACTGCTAAAGCTAACTCTCTCTCCTCTGCTCTCATCCTTCTAGACCTATCTGCTGCCTTTGATACTGTGAACCATCAGATCCTCCTCTCCACCCTCTCCGAGTTGGGCATCTCCGGCGCGGCCCACGCTTGGATTGCGTCTTACCTGACAGGTCGTTCCTACCAGGTGGCGTGGCGAGAATCTGTCTCCGCACCACGTGCTCTCACCACTGGTGTCCCCCAGGGCTCTGTTCTAGGCCCTCTCCTATTCTCACTATACACCAAGTCACTTGGCTCTGTCATATCCTCACATGGTCTGTCCTATCATTGCTACGCAGATGACACACAATTAATCTTCTCCTTTCCCCCTTCTGATAACCAGGTGGCGAATCGCATCTCTGCATGTCTGGCAGACATATCAGTGTGGATGACGGATCACCACCTCAAGCTGAACCTCGGCAAGACGGAGCTGCTCTTCCTCCCGGGGAAGGACTGCCCGTTCCATGATCTCACCATCACGGTTGACAACTCCCTTGTGTCCTCCTCCCAGAGTGCTAAGAACCTTGGCGTGACCCTGGACAACACCCTGTCGTTCTCCACTAACATCAAGGCGGTGACCCGATCCTGTAGGTTCATGCTCTACAACATTCGCAGAGTACGACCCTGCCTCACACAGGAAGCGGCGCAGGTCCTAGTCCAGGCACTTGTCATCTCCCGTCTGGATTACTGCAACTCGCAGTTGGCTGGGCTCCCTGCCTGTGCCATTAAACCCCTACAACTCATCCAGAACGCCGCAGCCCGTCTGGTGTTCAACCTTCCCAAGTTCTCTCACGTCACCCCGCTTCTCCGCTCTCTCCACTGGCTTCCAGTTGAAGCTCGCATCCGCTACAAGTCCATGGTGCTTGCCTACGGAGCTGTGAGGGGAACGGCACCTCCGTACCTTCAGGCTCTGATCAGGCCCTACACCCAAACAAGGGCACTGCGTTCATCCACCTCTGGCCTGCTCGCCTCCCTACCTCTGAGGAAGCACAGTTCCCGCTCAGCCCAGTCAAAACTGTTCGCTGCTCTGGCACCCCAATGGTGGAACAAGCTCCCTCACGACGCCAGGACAGCGGAGTCAATCACCACCTTCCGGAGACACCTGAAACCCCACCTCTTTAAGGAATATCTGGGATAGGATAAAGTAATCCTTCTAATCCCCCCCTAAAAGATTTAGATGCACTTTTGTAAAGTGGTTGTTCCACTGGATATCATAAGGTGAATGCACCAATTTGTAAGTCGCTCTGGATAAGAGCGTCTGCTAAATGACTTAAATGTAATGTAAATGATGGTTCATCAGAGGGCATAGCAGAATTTCTTATAAGCTTCCGGGTTAGAGTCCCGCACCTTGAAAGTGTCAGCTCTACCCTTTAGCCCAGTGCGAATGTTGCCTGTAATCCATGGCTTCTGGTTGGGGTTTGTACGTACAGTCACTGTGGGGACGACGTCCTCAATGCACTTCTTGATAAAGCCAGTGACTGATGTGGTGTACTCCTCAATGCCATCGGAAGATTCCCAGAACATGTTCCAGTCTGTGATAGCAAAACAGTCCTGTAGTTTAGCATCTGCTTCATCTGACCACTTACATTTTTTCTTGTAAGCAGGAATCAGGATAGAATTGTGGTTGGATTTACCAAATGGAGGGAGAGGAAGAGCTTTGTATGCATCTCTGTGAGTGGAGTAAAGGTGATCTAGAATTTTTTTCCTTCTGGTTGCACATTTAACATGATAGAAATTAGGTAGAACTGATTTAAGTTTCCCTGCATTAAAGTCTCTGGCCAGTAGTAGCGCCGCCTCTGGGTGAGTGGTTTCCTGTTTGCTTATTTCCTTATACAGCTGTCTGATTGCGATCTTAGTGCCAGCATCCGTCTGTGGTGGTAAATAAACAGCCACGAAAAGTATAGATGAAAACTCTCTTGGCAAATAGTGTGGTCTGCAGTTTATCATAAGATACTCAACTTCAGGCGAGCAAAATCTAGAGACTTCCTTAGATTTCGTGCACCAGCTGTTGTTTACAAATATGCACAGACCGCCCCCCTTCGTCTTACCAGAGTGTGCTATTCTATCTAGCTGGTGCAGCATATATCCTGCTAGCTGAATGTCCATGTCATCATTCAGCCACGATTCTGTGAAACGTTAAGATATTAGTTTTTCATGTCCCATTGGTAGGATACTTGTGATCGTACCTCGTCTAATCTATTGTCCAATGATTGCACATTGGCGATTAATATTGATGGTAACGGCAGCTTTCCCACTCGCCTTCTGCGGATCCTTACGAGGCACCCCGCTCTGTGTCCTTTGTACCTGCGACACTTCCTCTTGCCAATAACTGGGATGTTGGCCTTGTCGGGTGTTCGGAGTATGTCCTGTGCGTCCTGCTTGTGGATGAAAATAATCTTTGTCTAATCCGAGGTGAGTGATCACTGTCCTGATATCCAGACGCTATTTTTTACCGTAAGATACGGTGGCAGAAACATTATGTTCAAAATAAGTTACAAATAACGCGAAAGAACCCACAGAGTAGCATAATTGGTTGGGCGCCCGTAAAACTGCTGCCATTTCTTCCGGCGCCATTTAATTGCATGTGACAGCAGAGATGATGTGCGCATTATCGACCACACCTCCTGACTTTGAGAAGCTCTGACGCGACATGCATCAAATACACCCATCTCATTAGGTTATTTGATTTGAGATAAGAGAACAATTTTCAATTGACTGTCATAGTCCCACATTGAAACTATGTGATGGTGAGTTGAGAAGACAATCAGAAATACTTTTAGAATGTTTTTTAATTGATTGCCATAGCCCAAATGAAAAAGTAAACATTGCCTATTAATTACAACTTCTTTCACATGGTTGGGGTCGCAAGAATTTTCAGATATCAAAATGGGGTCGTGGGCCAAAGGTTTGGGAACATGGCAGTATCATCAGAACACTGGACAATATAGTTATCAGGGTGTCTACTTGTATACAGTGTGAATAGGATGGGTGAACTCTCAGTCTTGGGGAGCACCTTAATGACCTTGGGCTAAGACAGGGTCTTGTTCACTCGAACCTGCTGGGTCCTGTTGGTCAGAAATTAGTGATGCCACCTGATGGATAGGGGTTGACTTACATCTGCCTGAGCTTACTGAGAAGGATGTGTGGCTGCAAGATGTTAAATACTGCACTAAAATCCAGAAATAGCAGTTAAGCATAGGCCTTGACGTTCTCCAGATGTTGCAGGATGAGATGCACTATGCTGAGATTGCTTACAAATACAAACGTGCCACTGATGAAGCAAACTGATAGTGTGTTTAGTCTGACTGAAGCTTAAACACAATGATATTTTCAAGACACTGCCTTACAATGGGGGTCAGAGCAACAGGTATACAGTCTTTTTTTCTCTTTGGGAGACAGGTTTTGGGGAAGAGTGGTGATGATTGCCGCCTTCCACCGAGCTGGAACCGTGTGGGAATGTACAGACCTCAAAGACAGGGACCCAGGCTGGTGTAAGTTCCTCTGCACAAAGCAGAGATGCCATCGAGGCCTGTTGCCAGTTCGCTTAAAGATTCGTGGTCTCTAGGGTTAAATTCTAACTTGGGGTCACAACCATCAATGCGTTGTGTGTGGTTGATTGAGACTATAGACGTGGACTTTGGAGATCAGGTAGTTTTAATTAAGCAGAATTCACTCTCTGCATCCTGCATCTGCATCCAAAAGATAATAAAACATTTGTAGAGCACATATGTTCTGCAAATCGTCGCCTCTTTCTACAACAGATGCACAATACAAGGGACTGGGATCATTCGAGGAGCTAACCATCGTTCACACATACAATAGCCTGCTAATACCTTAGCTAGCTATTAACCACATGTTGAATTCAGAATGTTAATATCATCCTAAAAAGTATAATTACAAGTGCATCTTAACAATACCGTCCACTTATGAGTAACCTCTAAATATACAACATTATTTATGGACAAAATACTGTGTGTATGACTTTGTGCTTAAAAGAATCAAACTTTTCTGAAGACAACAGAAAAACCGTGCCTACCTCTCATAGTGCATCAAAATGATTTGAGCACGAGCACACAGGGCAAAGCGTAAGTACACACTCCCCTATTCCCAGGATGCAGGCATGCATAATAACAAATCAACATGACATATTAATATGAACCTGGTGAAATTCACATAGTACTTTAACAACTGTTACATTAACACACTTGGCAGAGAAGTAATGTCAGTCAAACTTTATGTAGAAATTATTAAATTCATTTTTCATTGTCTTTTCATCTGTTTTTTGGTGGGAGTCATATTAGTGAAAGATTTCCCTTGTCCTTGAATACTGGTTTGCTGCCAAGTTCTACAAGAATAATTATTTTATTGAGCCAAACACAATTTTAGTGTCATCATCTGATGATAGTCAAATAGATGTCATGAGTTCTAATAATGAAACATAGATTTATTGGTAAATGAAAAACCAGTACAATGTTTGCTGCCCAATTATACAAGAGTAATTATAATGAGCCTTATTCACAGTAACACAATTGTATCATCATTAACAGATGATAGCCGAACAGATGATATAATGTTTTATAATAATGAAGATTTTGTCATAATTTTCTCCTTCGTCTGAAGACCTCGAAATCACTGTACGACCAATACGCAGCGTTTTGCGTGCGCCACATCATATTTATTAAATGTGTTGAACACGAAAAAACAAAATAAACAAGAATGAGAAATAAAGCGATAGGCTAACAGGCTAATACTTACAGACAAATGAATAGCAGTGTTAGCACAACCACCCACAAACCCAAGTGACAAACATACTCCTAATTATATGACTCCCAATCAGGAACAACGATCACCAGCTGTCCCTGATCGGGAGCCACACAGACCCACATAGAAATACAACACCCAGAACACACATACACAGACATACTCTGCCACGTCCTGACCAAAACTACACAACAACACCCTCTGCTGGTCAGGACGTGACAGTTTTATTGTTAATAAAGGAAAAACTGGGAAATAAATGACAAAATAACTTTTATTTTCATTTTTAGACTAAGTGAGGTGTTTGTTGTGTGTTTTGTTAACATTCAAAAGGGCACCGTATGATTCTCTATCAAGAATTGTGCCTTTTATCTCTCCCAGTCTTGTTTCACACGGTCGGTAACTGACCAATTCAAACGTGATAAGAACGAAAAACAACTCGCTTAATAAAACCCATCTAACTAATTAGAGTGTTGGTGTAGTCACTGTTGATTCTCCCACTTCTGTTGACACGCCCACTTTCAGACACACTCCACATATGCAGTTACCCATACTTGTGGCTAGCTGGCTTTAGCCTGGCTAAAAACATAGCAAGCTAGCTAGCCTTTTTAGCTTCCCACATATCCTTGTGAAATAATCAGATTTATACCCTGTAATATTCATATGTGTAAACATACTGAATTATAATTGGATGTATTTTACCGCCGTATCATACTGTGCTATGATTGGTTAAGACCACCCAGATGGTTAGGTCATGGTCAGTTGATCATGGTTGGAGGTAAGTGAACATGCCAGTTGTAGCTAGCTAATAAAGAGCTACGTTAAGAAATATCCTGTAGTACTGCATTTTATTATTTTGTACAAAGCGTGCAAAACAAGACATACCCCAAAAAATATGCCCTGGCATATTATACTTGCCAGTGCAAACGAAAACAATATCTCAGTCTGATATGCTGTTTGTGTATTCATTCCCTTATCAGCTAAAATTAGAACGTCATGTTTTGGTCTGAGAAAAAAGCACATGAATAATTAACATTAGTATGCTACAGCAGGTTCTACCATTTTACAATAGCCTGGAATCGCTAGTTATTACTTCTAAACTAAATACCTTTTTGGGTGGATTTGTTGTTGTTTGGTTTACTGTGTGAACAGTCGCTAAGATCATTTAGTTATCAATGCAAAATAGGCTACTTTGATGAATAGCCTATATTGACTATAGATCAGATCTAGGAACAACACTGCCCCTATGACTGCGGAAGGAATGATACGGCGCATCTCAATTTTCAGGAAGTAAAAAAGTGAGTAGAATGCCGAAGCGTATTACAAGGAGCCGCCCCTTTTGTGACAAAAAACGACATTGCAACACTGCGCTACCCTCCGAATCTTGCATCTCCGTAGAGCTTGTAGCTTTAACCCAGCTCGAAGGAGAACTTCTTTCCTCGTTAGCGGCTGGAGTAAAACGGGGTTCCATCCAGCAGCATGCCAACATAGTGAACAAACACCTTGTCCCCTGTCATAGGCAGCTCTGTCCCTGTGCCTTCCTGCTTCACCAACTAGAGACAGTTGAAGTCGTAAGTTTACATACACTTAGGTTGGAGTCATTAAAACTCGTTTTTCAACCACTCCACACATTTCTTGTTAACAGACTATAGTTTTGGCAAGTCTGTTAGGACATCTACTTTGTGCATGACACAAATAATTTTTTCAACAATTATTTACAGACAGATGATTAATTCACTTATAATTCACTGTATCACAATTGCAGTGGGTGTAATGATTATCTTTAGGAGAAGTAGAGGAGTCAGGCACAGGACACAGGGATCAATGTAAACAAACGTGTTTACTTAAAAAAATCAATAAATCTTCTCCTAGGAAAATACATATTGCGGAGAAACACCTCCGACCACACAAAACAGGAAACAATCACCGACAAGACAAACAGGAAATGCAGAGGTTTAAATAATGAACATAATTAGGGAAAATCAAAAACAGGTGTACACAATAAAGACAAAACCAAACGAACAGTGAAGTCGTGACAGTACCCCCCCCCCCCGACGCGCGGCTCCAGCAGCGCGCCGACACCGGCCTCGGGGACGACCCGGAGGACGGGGAGCAGGGCGATCCGAACGGAAGCGGTGAAAATCCTGGATTAATGATGGGTCCAGGATGTCTTCTGCCGGTACCCAGCTTTGCTCCTCCGGGCCGTACCCTTTCCACTCCACGAGGTACTGAAGGCCCCTCGCCCGATGTCTAGAGTCCATAAGGGCTCGTACTGTATACGCTGGGGCCCCCTCGATGTCCAGAGGGGGCGGAGGAACCTCCCGCACCTCCGACTGCTGGAGCGGACCAGCCACCACCAGCCCGAGGAGAGACACATGGAACGAGGGGTTAATATGATAATCAGGGGGAAGTTGTAACCTATAACAAACCTCGTTCAATCTCCTCAGGACTTTAAATGGACCCACAAACCGTGGACCCAGCTTCCGGCAGGGCAGGTGAAGGGGCAGGTGAAGGGTCGAGAGCCAGACCCGATCCCCCGGTACATAAACTGGGGCCTCACTGCGGTGGCTGTCGGCACTCGCCTTTTGCCGCCTGATGGCTCGTTGCAGACGTACATGGGCAGCGTTCCACGTCTCCTCCGAGTGCCGAAACCATTCATCCACCGCAGGAGCCTCGATCTGGCTCTGATGCCATGGTGCCAGGACCGGCTGATACCCTAGCACACACTGAAAAGGGGTAAGGTTAGTGGAAGAGTGGCGCAGGGAATTTTGGGCCATCTCTGCCCAGGGGATAAATGATGCCCACTCTTCCGGCCGGTCCTGGCAATAGGACCTCAGAAACCTACCCACCTCTTGGTTGACTCTTCCCACCTGCCCGTTACTTTCGGGGTGGAACCCTGAGGTAAGACTGACCGAGACCCCCAGGCGTTCCATAAACGCCCTCCAGACTCTAGACGTAAATTGGGGACCCCGATCAGACACTATATCCTCAGGCACCCCGTAGTGCCGGAATACATGGGTAAACAGGGCCTCCGCAGTCTGTAGAGCCGTAGGGAGACCGGGGCAAAGGAAGGAGACGGCAGGACTTAGAAAACCGATCCACAACGACCAGGATCGTAGTGTTACCCCGTGACGGAGGAAGATCCGTCACGAAATCCACCGATAGGTGTGACCACGGTCGTTGCGGAATGGGAAGGGGTTGTAATTTCCCTCTGGGCAGATGTCTAGGTGTCTTGCACTGTGCACATACCGAACAGGAGGACACATAAACCCTCACGTCCTTGGCTAACGTGGGCCACCAGTACTTACCCGTAAGGCAGCGCACCGTCCGACCGATACCAGGATGACCAGAGGAGGGTGATGTGTGGGCCCAACAGATCAAACGATCGTGAACATCAAACGGCATATACACGCGCCCAACGGGACACTGGGAGGGAGTGGGTTCTGCACATGACGCCCGTTCGATGTCCGCGTCCACCTCCCATACCACCGGTGCTACCAGGCATGAAGCTGGGATTATGGGAGTGGGCTCTGTGGACCGCTCCTCTATATCATACAACCAGGATAGTGCGTCTGCCTTGACGTTATGGGAACCTGGCTTGTAAGAAAGAGTGAAAATGAAGCGTGTGAAAAACATGGCCCACCTAGCCTGGCGAGGGTTCAGTCTCCTCGCTGCCCGAATGTACTCCAGATTTCGGTGGTCAGTCCAAATGAGGAAAGGGTGTCTAGCCCCCTCGAGCCAATGTCTCCACGCTTTCAGAGCCCCGACAACAGCTAACAACTCCCTATCCCCCACATCATAGTTTCGCTCCACCGGGCTGAGCTTCTTTGAAAAGAAAGCACAGGGGCGGAGTTTTGGTGGTTTACCCGAGCGCTGAGATAGCACAGCCCCTATTCCAGCTTCGGATGCGTCCACCTCAACTATGAACGCTAAGGAGGGATCAGGATGCGCTAGCACTGGAGCCGTGGTAAACAGAGCCTTCAGGTTACCAAAAGCTCTGTCCGCCTCAGCCGACCACCGCAATCGCACCGGTCCCCCCTTCAGTAAGGAGGTAATGGGAGCCGCCACCTGGCCAAAACCCCAGATAAACCTCCGGTAGTAGTTGGCAAACCCTAAAAACCGCTGCACCTCCTTTACCGTGGTTGGAGTCGGCCAATTACGCACTGCTGAAATACGGTCAGTCTCCATCTCCACCCCTGACACGGACAAACGGTACCCAAGGAAGGAGGCGGACTGTTGGAAGAACAGACATTTCTCCGCCTTGACGTAAAGGTCATGCTCCAACAGTCGACCAAGTACCATTCGTACAAGAGACACATGCTCAGCGCGGGTAGTGGAGTATATTAGAATATCATCTATATACACCACGCCCGTGCAGGTCTCTGAAGATCTCATCCACAAATGATTGGAAGACTGATGGAGCATTCATTAACCCATACGGCATGACGAGGTACTCATAGTGCCCAGAAGTAGTGCTAAATGCCGTCTTCCACTCATCCCCTCCCTTGATACGCACCAGGTTGTACGCGCTCCTGAGGTCCAATTTTGTGAAGAAGCGCGCCCCGAGCAATGACTCTGTCATACTGGCGATCAGAAGCAGCGGGTAACTGTATTTAACAGTGATCTGGTTCAAACCTCGATAGTCAATGCACGGGCGTAAACCACCATCCTTTTTCTTCACAAAAAAGAAACTCGAGGAGACAGGTGAAATGGAGGGCCGAATGTATCCCTGTCCCAGAGATTCAGCGACATATGTTTCCATAGCCGCCGTTTCCTCCTGTGACAGAGGATACACGTGACTCCTGGGAAGTGCAGCGCCCTCCAGGAGATTTATCGCACAATCCCCCGGTCGATGGGGTGGTAATTGAGTCGCCTTCCTTTTACAGAAGGCGATTGCCAAATCGGCATATTCGGGAGGAATGTGCATGGTGGAAACCTGGTTTGGACTTTCCACCGTAGTGGCACCTAAGGAAACACCTAAACACCTCCCCGAACACTGACTGGACCATCCCTTGAGAACCCTCTGTTGCCACGAAATAATGGGATCATGAGAAGCCAACCAGGGAAGACCCAACACAACAGGAAACGCAGGAGCGTCAATCAGAAAGAGACTAATTCTCTCCTCATGACTCCCCTGCGCCACCATAGCAATGGGAGCTGTGACCTCCCTAATAAGCCCTGACCCCAACGGACAACTATCTAGGGCATGTATAGGGAAGGGAACATCAACAGGAACAATAGGAATCCCTAATCTATGGGCTAAGGACCGATCAATAAAGTTCCCAGCTGCGCCTGAATCTACTAGCGCCTTATGCTGGGAATGCGGGGAAAACCCAGGAAATCATATAGATATCCACATGTGAGCAACAGGGGGGTCTGGATGAGTCGTGCGCTAACTCTGCGGTCACCTCTAGTGCCTGGAATGGTCTCCCCTCCAGTCTCCCTAGTACCAGCCCCTCCCAACTCCATAGGAATTGGATCAAAGGGATTGGGGGATGGAACCAACGGACCCCAATCTGGACGTCAGCGGGAGGCCAGCAGATTATCCAGCTGGATCAATAAGTCCACAAGCTGGTCCAGGTGGATGGTGGTGTCCCTGCAGGCTAGCTCCCTACGAACGTCCTCTCGCAAACTACACCTGTAGTGATCGATCAGGGTCCTAAATTCCAGTGCAAACTCCTGAGCGCTCCTCATCTCCTGTCTTAAATGTAACAAGCGCTCTCCCGCCGCTCTCCCTTCTGGTGGATGATCAAATACTGCCCGAAAGCGGCGGGAGAAGTCCTCGTAGTCCTCCAGAGTCGGGCCTTCCTCTTCCCAGATGGCGGTGGCCCCCTCCAGGGCTTTACCAGTCAGACAGGAGATGAGAGCGCTCACTCTCTCGCCTCCTGAGGGTGCCGGCTGGACAGCCGCCAGGTAGAGCTCCAGCTGGAGTAGGAACCCCTGGCACCCAGCAGCTGTTCCATCATACGCTCCTGGGAGCGAGAGCCGAATCCCACTGGATACAGACGGAGGATGGGTAGAAATGTGTTTATCAGGAGGTGCAACTGGTGGTGGTGCGACTGGTGATGGTGTGGCTGGGTTGACGGGACATCCTTTTCTCTCCACTCTCTCCATGGTCTGCAGCAAGCAATCCATAGCAGTCATGAGAATCTGGATCATGCTCGCTTGCTGCTGAATGCGCTCCTCTATATGAATAGGAGGGCTGACTGCACCTGCTGACTCCATCGCTGGTCGGTGGTTCTG
Source organism: Salmo trutta (assembly GCF_901001165.1). NCBI lineage: Eukaryota > Metazoa > Chordata > Actinopteri > Salmoniformes > Salmonidae > Salmo > Salmo trutta. The sequence goes on from NC_042963.1 coordinate 31,161,433, forward strand.
AAATGATTATCTTTAGGAGAAGTAGAGGAGTCAGGCGCAGGACACAGGGATCAATGTAAACTAACGTGTTTACTTAAAAAAATCAATAAATCTTCTCCTAGGAAAATACATATTGCGGAGAAACACCTCCGACCACAAAAAAGAGGAAACAATCACAGACAAGACAAACAGGAAATGCAGAGGTTTAAATAATGAACATAATTAGGGAAAATCAAAAACAGGTGTACACAATAAAGACAAAATGAAACGAACAGTGAAACATCGATCGGTGGCAACTAGTAAGCCGGTGACATCGACCACCGAACGCCGCCCGAACAAGGAGAGGGGCCGACTTTGGCGGGAGTCGTGACAGTGGGTCAGAAGTTTACAAACACTAAGTTGACTGTGCCTTTAAACAGCTTGGAAAATCCCAGAAAATGATGTCATGGCTTTAGAAGCTTCTGATAGGCAAATTGACATAATTTGAGTCAATTGGAGGTGTACTTGTGTATATATTTCAAGGCCTACCTTCAAACTCAGTGCCTCTTTGCTTGACATCATGGGAAAATCTAAAGAAATCAGCCAAGACCTCAGAAAAAAAATTGTAGAGCTCCACAAGTCTGATTCATCCTTGGGAGCAATTTCCAAACGCCTGAAGGCACCACATTCAACTGTACAAACAATAGTATGCAAGTATAAATACCATGGGACCAGCCAGCTGTCATACCGCTCAGGAAGGAGACGTGTTCTGTCTCCTAGAGATGAACGTACTTTGGTGCGAAAAGTGCAAATCCATCCCAGAACAACAGCAACGGACCTTGTGAAGATGCTGGATGAAACAGGTACAAAAGTATCTATATCCACAGTAAAACGAGTCCTATATCGACATAACTGGAAAGGCCGCTCAGCAAGGAAGAAGCCACTGCTCCAAAATCACCATAAAAAAGCAAGATTACGGTTTGCAACTGCACATGGGGACAAAGATCATACTTTTTGGATAAATGTCCTCTGGTCTGATGAAACAAAAATAGAACTGTTTGGCCATAATGACCATCATTATGTTTGCAAGCCAAAGAACACCATCCCAACCATGAAGCACGGGGTGGCAGCATCATGTTGTGGGGGTGCTTTGCTGCAGGAGGGACTGGTGCACTTCACAAAATAAATGGCATCATGAGGGAGGAAAATTACGTGGATATATTGAAGCAACATCTCAAGACATCAGTCAGGAAGTTAAAGCTTGGTCGCAAATTGTTCTTCCAAATGGACAATGACCCCAAGCATACTTCCAATGTTGTGGCAAAATGGCTTAAGGACAACAAAGTCAAGGTATTGGAGTGGCCATCACAAAGCCCTGACCTCAATCCTATAGAACATTTGTGGGCAGAACTGAAAAAGCATGGGTGAGCAAGGAGGCCTACAAACCTGACTCAGTTACACCAGCTCTGTCAGGAGGAATGGGCAAAAATGCACCCAATTTATTTTGGGAAGCTTGTGGAAGGCTACCCGAAACGTTTGACCCAAGTTAAACAATTTAAAGGCAATGCTACCAAATACTAATTGAGTGTTTATAAACTTCTGACCCACTGGGAATGTGATGAAAGACATAAAATCTGAAATAAATCATTCTCTCTACTGTTATTCTGACATTTCACATTCTTAAAATAAAGTGGTGATCCTAACTGACCTAAGTCAGGGAATGTTTACTAGGATTAAATGTCAGGAATTGTGAAAAACTGAGTTTAAATATATTTGGCTAAGGTGTATGTAAACTTGACTTCACTTGTACATACAGTGTCGTCAGAAAGTACTCATACCCTTTGACTTATTCCACATTTTGTTGTGTTACAACCCAAATTCAAAAGTGATTTTAAAAATACAATACGCAATACCGCATAATGACAAAGTGAAAACATGTTCACACATTTTAGCAAATTTACTGAAAATGAAATGCAGAAATATATAATTGACATAAGTATTCACATCCATGAGTCAATAAATGTTAGAATCACCTTTTGCAGAGATTACAGCTGTGAGTTTTTCTGGGTAAGTCTCACAGAGCTTAGCACACCTGCTTTGAATTTTCTTTCCACATTATTATTTTTCAAATTATTCAAGCTCTGCCAAGTTGGTTGTTGATCATTGCTAGACAGCCATTTAAAAATGTTGTCCGCTTTTCAAGTAGATTTAAGTCAAAACTGTAACTAGGCCTCTCAGGAACATAAAATGTTGTCTTGGTAAGCTACTCCAGTGTATATTTGGCCTTGTTTTAGGTTATTGTCCTGCTGAAAGGTGAATTTGTCTCCCAGTGTCTGTTGGAAAGCAGACTGAACCAGGTTTTCCTCTATGATTTTGCATGGGCTGAGCTCTATTCCGTTTATTTTTTATCCTAAAAAACTCCCTAGGCCTTGCCGATGACAAGCATACCCATAACATGATGCAGCCACCATCATGTTTAAATACAAAGAGTGATACTCAGTGATGTGTTGTGTTGGTTTTGCCCCAAATATAACGCTTTGTATTCAGAACAAAGTACATTTCTTTGCCACATTTTTTGCAGTTTTACTTTAGTGCCTTATTAGAAACGGGATGCATGTTTTGGAATATTTTTTTCCAGTGCAGGCTTTCTTCATTTCACTTCCTAATTTAGATTAGCATTGTGGAGTAAGTACAATGTTGTTGATTCATCCTGATTTTTGTCCCATTACAGGCATTCAACTCTGTAACTGTTTTAAAGTCACCATTGGCCTAATGGTGAAATCCCTGAGTGGTTTCCTTCCTCTCCGGCAACTGAGTTAGGAAGGACGCCTGTATCTTTGTAGTGACTGGGTGTATTGATACACCATTTCAAAGTGTAATTAAAAACTTCACCATGCTCTAAGCGATATTCAAAATATGCTTTTTTAAAAATTTTATCTACCAATAGGTGCCCTTCTTTGCGAGTTATTGGAAAACCTCCTTGGTCTGAATCTGTGTTTCAAATTCATTGCTCAACTGAGGGACCTTGCAGATCATTGTATGTGTGGGGTACAGAGATGAGGTAGTCATTCAAAAATCGTGTTAAACACTATTATTGCACAGAGAGTGAGTCCATACAACTTATTATGTGACATGTTAAGCACATTTTTATTCCTGAACTTATTTTGGCTTGCAATAACGAAGGGGTTGAATACTTATTGACTCAAGACATTTCAGCTTTTAATTTTTAATTCATTTGTAAAAATTTCTAAAAACATATTCCATTTTTACATTATGGGGTATTGTGTGTAGGCCAGTGACACAAAATCTCAATTTAATCAATTTTAAATTCAGGCTGTAACACAATAAAATGTGGAAAAAGTCAAAGGGTGTGAATACCTTCTGAAGGCACTGCAAACACACACACACACACACAACAATTAGATATCCATATTACCTATACACGCACCACAATTATCCATACCTACAGAGTGCAGACACAAAACTCTGCATACAGTGGTTCCTCCTTTAAAAGTTGCGTCATACTGCGGCACACTTTGCGTGCAGCCGCAGCATTCTGTGGCATGTCATTTCATTGTCACCCATTTTTTCTGTCACTGCAAGGTATTGCTAGTTTGACCACCAGAGGGCATCTTTGAGAAGCATTTGATATTATTCCGTATTGGCATTACCAGAGAATTTAAAACCTTTTTTGTAATAACATAGTATATGGGATTGATTTTAAGAAATTTGGCTTAATTAATTTGATTAATATTATGGTGTTTCTATTGAGAGAAAAATTAAACCCTCAGGGATTCTGCTAGGATGGAATGGAAAATATGGCGCTGTACAACGTGCCAGTCAGGAGTAGGCTACAGCATTAGAGGTTTCTAAGTTGCTTGCTTTCATTAGACAACTTTGTTCCAATATTTCTGTAAATCAGATATATTTATTCCCATAGTAATTCATTACGGATCCATAACTAAATCAACATCTGCATTTTGAAAGAGTATTTTTTATCATTGTTTTATTAACGAAATGTGTTTATTGTTTATTAGGCTACTGTGCAGTCTACAATACATACTGTAGTAAACATGGGAAAGTGCCTAATTCCTTACATAAGGGAGAGCAGGCCATGTCTGTACTACAGAATGCTGGGCACGCTGGAGACCGGGGTTCAAATCCCCATTGGGGAGGGAGGAGTAGGCTGTCCTTGTAAATAAGAATTTGTTCTTAACTGACTCCATATGTGTTATTTAATAGTTGTGATGTCTTCACTATTATTATACAATGTAGAAAATAGTACAAATATAGAAAAATCCAGGAATGAGTAGATGTGTCCAAATTTTTGACTGGAACTTGCTGGAACGGAAAATATGGCGCTGTGCAATGTGACTTTCGGCAATACAGTACTGGGCTATTTAGCTAAAGAATTCCTGCAGGGCACAAGGAAGGAGTAGGCTGTCCTTGTAAATAAGAATTTGTTCGAACTTCTTCGGGATCGGTGTCCCTTCCACGGGACGGTTGAGCTAACATAGGCTAAATGCGATTAGCATGAGAATGTAAGTAACAAGAAAATTTCCCAGGAAATAGACATATCTGACATTGGCAGAAAGCCTAAATTCTTGTTCATCTAACTGTACTGTCCAATTTACAATAGCTATTACAGTGAAAGAATACCATGGTATTATTTGAGGAGAGTGCACAATTTTGAACATGAAAAGTTATTAATAAACAAATTAGGCACATTTGGGCAGTCTTGATACAACATTTTGAACAGAAATGCAAAAATGAACAGAAATGTTCATTGGATCTGTCTAATACTTTGCACACACACTGCTGCCATCTAATGGCAAAAAATCTAAATTGCACCTGGGCTGGAATATACATTTTGGCCTTTCTCTTGCATTTCAAAGATGATGGTACAAAAAAATACAAAAGAACGGTTGTCTTTTTTTTGTATTATCTTTTACCAGATCTATTGTGTTATATTCTACTACATTCCTTCCACATTTCCATAAACTTCAAAGTGTTGCCTTTCAAATGGTACCAATAATATGCATATCCCTGCTTCAGGGCCTGAGCAACAGGCAGTTAGATTTGGGTATGTTATTTTAGGCGAAAATTGAAAAAAAGGGGCTAATCTTTAAGACACTGACTTGCCTAGTTAAATAAAGATTACACTAAGATAACATATCTGCACCCTAATTTTCTAATTCTTGTCTAACCAATACCCAAATGGAGAAAAAGTTAAAATAAAAATCTCATTGATTTATCAAGACCAGTCCCCATGCTTGCCTCAGAGCAGCGCGAAACAGTGCTAAAATAGTTGTAGGCTTTTGCATCTTTTATATGCTCTTTAAATAAATAAGACCGACACCATTTTTAACAGCACATTACTCAACACTAGTGAGACTCATTACGCCTATGGTAGGCCTACAGTATATCGAAAAGAAAAAAAATGTCAATGACGTGACTATCTGCCAATAATTACATTTCGAGGATTGGCGGACTCTAAATTAATATCAAAGGGGCATTTTCCGTTCGATATTCTCAGATATTCTCACAGATCTTAACTTCTTTGGGCTAGGGGGCAGTATTTTCACATCCGGATAAAAAACGTACCCGATTTAACCTCTTACATCTACACGTTCCGCTAGCGGAACGTCTGCTCCAATATCCAATGATGGGCGGGGCGCGAAATTCAAACTCCTCTAAATCCGAAAACGTACACTTTTCAAACATATGACTATTTTACAGCTATTTAAAGACAAGACTCTCCTTTATCTAACCAAACTGTCCGATTTCAAAAAGGCTTTACAGCGAAAGCAAAACATTAGATTATGTCAGCAGAGTACCCAGCCAGAAATAATCACACAGCCATTTTTCAAGCTAGCATATCATGTCACATAAACCCAAACCATATCTAAATGCAGCACTAACCTTTGATGATCTTCATCAGATGACACACATAGGACATTGTGTTATACAATACATGCATGTCTGTTCAATCAAGTTCATATTTATATCAAAAACCAGCTTTTTACATTAGCATGTGACGTTCAGAACTAGCATTCCCACCGAACACTTCCGGTGATTTTACTAAATTACTCACGATAAACGTTCACAAAAAGCATAACAATTATTTTAAGAATTATAGATACAGAACTCCTCTATGCACTCGATATGTCCGATTTTAAAATAGCTTTTCGGATGAAGCACATTTTGCAATAATGTAAGTACATAGCCCGGCGTTACAGGGCTAGCTATTTAGACACCCTGCAAGTTTAGCCTTCACCAAAATCACATTTCCTATAAGAAAAATGTTCTTACCTTGCTTGTTCTTCATCAGAATACACTGCCAGGACTTCTACTTCAATAACAAATGTAGGTTTGGTCCCAAATAATCCATCGTTATATCCAAACAGCGACGTTTTGTTCGTGCGTTCTAGACACTATCCCAACGCTAAATCTCGGCCACGAGCATGACGCAAAATATGACAAAAAATTTCTAAATATTCCATTACCGTACTTCGAAGCATGTCAACCGCTGTTTAAAACCAATATTTATGCAATTTATCTCGTAGAGAAGCGATAATATTCCGACCGGGAATCTGCCTGTCTGTAAACTGAGGAAAAAACCGAAAGCCGGGGGCGGGGCGTGTCACGCGCCTAAGGCTTAGACCATTGAGTGACCACTTAGCTTTTGCTCTCCTTTGTTTCAGCCAGGGCTTTGAATTACGTCATTCCTGTTTTTCCCGGGCTATGAGACCTCATTGGAGACGTGTGAATTGTCACGTAAGAGCAGAGATCCTTTGTAAACGATAGAGATAATAAAGAAGGGCAAGAAATGTTCAGACAGGGTACTTCCTGAACAGAAGCATCTCAGGTTTTTGCCTGCCATAGGAGTTCTGTTATACTCACAGACACCATTCAAACAGTTTCAGAAACTTTGGAGTGTTTTCTCTCCAAAGCTAATAATTATATGCATATTCCAGTTTCTGGGCAGGACTAATAATCAGATTAAATCGGGTACGTTTTTTATCCAGCCGTGAAAATACTGCCCCCTAGCCATAACAGGTTAATCTGGTTACGACTCCTGCCCAGTAACTAGAATATGCATATAATTATTGGCTTTGGATAGAAAACACCCTAAAGTTTCTAAAACTGTTTGAATGGTGTCTGTGAGTATAACAGAACTCCTATGGCAGGCAAAAACCTGAGAAGATTTCATGCAGGAAGTAGCCTGTCTGACAAGGTGTTGTTGTTCTTGCTTCTGTTTATTGAATAGTCAGGATCTTAGCTGTAACGTGACATTTCCTACGGCTCCAATAGGCTCTCAGAGCCCGGGAAAAACCTGAACGATGACGAGGCAGCCTCAGGCTGAAACACATTATCGCCTTTTCCAAGTGGCCCATCAGAGGACAAGGGAATTAGGCGCGTGCCCGATTCGACCCCGTGCAGTATTTTCCTTCGGCTGTTTACCTAATTGCAGATTCCCGGTCGGAATACTATCGCTTTTTTACGAGAATAATGGCATAAAAATTGATTTTAAACAGCGGTTGACATGCTTCGAAGTACGGTAATGAAATATTTAGAAATCTTTTGTCACGTTATGCGCACGACCGTTATTTACCATTGGGCTAGTGTCTAGAACGCACGAACAAAACATCGCTGATGGAACATAACTATGGATTATTTGGGACCAAACCTACATTTGTTATTGAAGTAGAAGTCCTGGGAGTGCATTCTGACGAAGAACAGGAAAGGTAAGACCATTTTTGTTATAGTAAATGTGATTTTGGTGAGTGCTAAACTTGGTGGGTGTCTAAATAGCTAGCCCTGTGATGCCGGGCTATCTACTCAGAATATTGCAAAATGTGCTTCATCCGAAAGGCTATTTTAAAATCGGACATATCGAGTGCATAGAGGAGTAATGTATCTATAATTCTTAAAATAATTGTTATGCTTTTTGTGAACGTTTATCGTGAGTAATTTAGTAAATTGTTAGTAAATTCCCCGGAAGTTTGCGGGGGGTATGCTTTTTCTGAACGTCACATGCTAATGTAAAAAGCTGGTTTTTGATATAAATATGAACTTGATTGAACAGACATGCATGTATTGTATAACAATGTCCTAGGTGTGTCATCTGATGAAGATCATCAAAGGTTAGTGCTGCATTTAGCTGTCTTCTGGGTTTTTGTGACATTATATGCTAGCTTGAAAAATGGGTGTCTGATTATTTCTGGCTGTGTACTCTGCTGACATAATCTAATGTTTTGCTTTCGTTGTAAAGCCTTTTTGAAATCGGACAGTGTGGTTAGATTAATGAGAGTCTTGTCTTTAAATAGCTGTAAAATAGTCATATGTTTGAGAAATTGAAGTAATAGCATTTCAAAGGTTTTGAAAATCGCGCCATAGGATTCAACTGGCTGTTACGTAGGTGGGACGAATTCGTCCCGCCGGTCCCATAGAGGCTAAGGGGCTTTTATATAATTCTAAATTAATTAATAATAATCGCTTTGTTTAAAAAGTAACAATATTTTGGAGATTTTGTTTTCATTTAAGCAAGAGTGAGCGAGAAAAAGGCAATTATTGAACATGGGGTGAGACATTCTCACTAATTTGTAAATAAAGTCAGTTTGTTATTTAGAATTATTTATTTCTGGAGAAACCTAACTAGATATTTAGCAGACATCACTTGCTTATATTCATGAAGATGATGAGCAAATCGGCAAAGGCAAACTGTAATCTGCTGGCATCACGGCACGACATCAACATCACTTTAATTACAGTCAGAAGATAGTTGAAGAAACTTGTGTGGACTTATGGAAAGGCTCAGTAAGAAATGTTTTATATATCTTTTTTTAAATGATCAGAACATTAACCATGTGTGTTCGCTTGTTTTGTACTGTTCTAACTAACTTACTAACATAACTTGATTATTTAGCAGACATTGTCGTGGAAATATTCAGTCAATAATATTTCTCAAATACCGGTGAGTTCAAATAGACTTTATTACAAAGTAATAGAAGCCGAGCTGGTTCATATCCCTACTCTACATCCTCTTGAGGTAACTCAGCACTGTATATGCTTTCACGTCAATGTCTTTGAAATGTTTCGAGTACAATTACCCCAACATCTATCCTCTTTCATATGATGCATTAACCAATAAAGCAGCTAACCCAACCCAATTATGATGTTAAAGTAGCTCCTAGACCCAACCCATCTGCATGTTTACAGTGGAATTAAGTCTCTCTTTTTAGCTCTGCTTCCTCTGTCATGGTGTCTTCAAGCTCACCCATTATGCAGCTGGAACTCACTTCTCGTGAGAACTATGCACCCACAAGGAGAAACATGACGATCTTTACAGCTGCAGGTGCTGTAAGGAGTACCATGTGTGGACCTGACCAATGCTGTCCCACCACCCCCTCCTGGTGTATCTTGATATACACTCAATCTCCAGAATTCAGCCCGTGCCCTTGGTTATCTCTACTTTCACCTGAGGATATACACACTGCAACACATGGGTCATTTCCTGACAACATAGACTCCCCTCTAACGCAAGATCACAAATTTGTGACATTTGAATGACAGGCCCCCCTTACTCCCATCGGTCTCCCAGTTGCCAGCTACCAAGCCATGTGGCAGGAGTCCTCATAAACTGATACCCCAACAATGCTACTAAAGTAACCCCTGCTACTACTAACATGGCCCATGCCTATAGTCTCCTTCAATTACCGTCCCTACAGCAACTGCCGTGAGAATTACTTCTGCATGCAAGTGTTCGCCGGCTGAGCCGTTCTCTCTCTTCACGCTCACTCCACATGCGCTCTCAGCACTCTTGCCCTGGTTTATGGCTTGGACTTAGATAGAAGTGGTAAACGTCACTGTCACATTGCACGACTTTGTTGCTCTTTCTTTAGCCGGTTAGCGAGGGTTTTGAGGTTCACACACACTGTTTGTGGTCAAATTATTCCTACCATACATTAAGACACGATCTGACGTCACCTTCCAAGATAACCTCAAAAAAGCACAGATCAGAACAACAGTTTAGTTCAATTCATTTTTGTTTCAGGAAATCCAGACAAGCATTGACCAAATGACAAATGATTATTATTAACCTTTTCTTAATAACACTATCTCTACGACAAATGTCAAAGAGCATAACAACATACTGTTACTACTAAAGTCATTTTCAAAATTACTTCATACCATCTTATTTTACTGGTGATCTCTCGGAAGAGTTACCAGATCACCCTAACCCCTCGCAGAAATCCCACACTCCATGAATCCCAATCTGGTGAAATTTGTATCGAAACAAAAACCAAAAAATGTAAATCATCAATTTACATATCACACTCCATTTGGAGTAACTGTCATCTCTTCTTATAACATATCTTTCCTTCTATAAGCAGACTGAACAAAGTACATTTGTAGATTTACCCAAAGGGCTCCCGGAAACGGGTATTTTTCCCCTTCGAACACATGATTCAAAAACAACATGTTAAATAAAAAATAAACCAATTCCAATAACTAATCAACTTTGAATTACAACAGTAATGGTACAATTTGAATAGAGACTGGTGTTTCTCATTCATTTTATAATTAAATCCCACCTGTTCCTGTCATTTCTAGTGAGATTGATCAGGCCTCACCAGAAAGTCAGGATAAAGGGCATTCGACAACAATCAAATATTTCCTCTCCCTTTTCTTTCCCTGACCTTCCGGAATAATTTAAACACCTTTCAAAATATTTCCACTCTTCTGCATACTCAATTTAAAACTGAATTGAAAAAACCCCATCCAAAGAAATCCCACAGTATCAACACTTGTAGTGCGTGTATATGGGAGGCGAAGTCAAGTGCAGGAGAGCGGACTATAATAAACAGGCTCACTTTAATACCAGTTACCAAATCACAGCACATACAAGTGCCAAAAACATGGTCTAAAACTAAAGTGCAACGCCTGACAATAATCCACGTAACAAATAACAATCACTCACAAATACAACATGGGGAACAGAGGGTTAAATAATAAACAAGTGATTGGTGAGTGAAGCCAGGTGTGATAAGACAAAGACAGAACAAATGGAAAATGAAAAGTGGATCGGCGGTGGCTAGAAAGCCAGTGACGTCGACCGCCGAATGCCGCCCGAACAAGGAGAGGGATCGACGTCGGCGGAAGTCGTGACAGTATCCCGCCTTGAAGCGAGGCTCCAGCAGTGCGCCGACACCAACCTCAGGGACGACCCGGGGGACGAGGCGCAGGGCGATCCGGATGGATCCCACAGCAACGAAGGGTCTAGGGCGTCCTCCATCGGCTCCCAGCATCTCTCCTCCGGACCGTACCCCTCCCACTCCACGAGGTACTGAAGGCCCCTTGCCCGATGTCTCGAGTGAGGTGATGACTAAAGACAGTACAGTATGGGGAGCACATACATAACGTTAGATGGTCTGGCTGGATGACTGCTACTGCCTGATCAGAGATGAGGTGATGACTAAAGACAGTACAGTATGGGGAGCACAGACATAACGTTAGATGGTCTGGCTCTGGCTGGATGACTGCTACTACCTGATCAGAGATGACGTGATGACTAAAGACAGTACAGTATGGGGAGCACAGACATAACGTTAGATGGTCTGGCTGGATGACTGCTACTGCCTGATCAGAGATGAGGTGATGACTAAAGACAGTACAGTATGGGGAGCACATACATAACGTTAGATGGTCTGGCTGGATGACTGCTACTACCTGATCAGAGATGAGGTGATGACTAAAGACAGTACAGTATGGGGAGCACATATATAACGTTAGATGGTCTGGCTGGATGACTGCTACTGCCTGATCAGAGATGAGGTGGTGACTAAAGACAGTACAGTATGGGGAGCACATACATAACGTTAGATGGTCTGGCTGGATGACTGCTACTGCCTGATCAGAGATGAGGTGATGACTGAAGACAGTACAGTATGGGGTGCACATACATAACGTTAGATGGTCTGGCTGGATGACTGCTACTACCTGATCAGAGATGAGGTGATGACTAAAGACAGTACAGTATGGGGAGCACATACATAACGTTAGATGGTCTGGCTGGATGACTGCTACTACCTGATCAGAGATGAGGTGATGACTAAAGACATTACAGTATGGGGAGACACAACGTTAGATGGTCTGGCTGGATGACTTCTACTACCTGATCAGAGATGAGGTGATGACTAAAGACAGTACAGTATGAGGAGCACATACATAACGTTAGATGGTCTGGCTGGATGACTGCTACTACCTGATCAGAGATGAGGTGATGACTAAAGACAGTACAGTATGGGGAGACACAACGTTAGATGGTCTGGCTGGATGACTGCTACTACCTGATCAGAGATGACGTGATGACTAAAGACAGTACAGTATGGGGAGCACATACATAACGTTAGATGGTCTGGCTGGATGACTGCTACTACCTGATCAGAGTTGAGGTGATGACTAAAGACAGTACAGTATGGGGTGCACATACATAAGGTTAGATGGTCTGGCTGGATGACTGTTTCTACCTGATCAGAGATGAGGTGATGACTAAAGACAGTACAGTATGGGGAGCACATACATAACGTTAGATGGTCTGGCTGGATGACTGCTACTACCTGATCAGAGATGAGGTGATGACTAAAGACAGTACAGTATGGGGAGACATAACGTTAGATTGTCTGGCTGGATGACTGCTACTGTCTGATCAGAGATGAGGTGATGACTAAAGACAGTACAGTATGGGGAGCACATACATAACGTTAGATGGTCTGGCTGGATGACTGCTACAACCTGATCAGAGATGACGTGGTGACTAAAGACAGTACAGTATGGGGAGCACAGACATAACGTTAGATGGTCTGGCTGGATGACTGATCAGAGCTGATGACTAAAGCCAGTACAGTATGGGGACACATAACGTTAGATGGTCTGGCTGGATGACTGCTACTACCTGATCAGAGATGAGGTGATGACTAAAGACAGTACAGTATGGGGAGCACATACATAATGTTGGATGGTCTGGCTGGATGACTGCTACTACCTGATCAGAGATGAGGTGATGACTAAAGACAGTACAGTATGGGGAGCACATAATGTTAGATGGTCTGGCTGGATGACTGCTACTGCCTGATCAGAGATGAGGTGATGACTAAAGACAGTACAGTATGGGGAGCACATACATAACGTTAGATGGTCTGGCTGGATGACTGCTACTGCCTGATCAGAGATGAGGTGATGACTAAAGACAGTACAGTATGGGGAGCACATACATAACGTTAGATGGTCTGGCTGGATGACTGCTACTACCTGATCAGAGATGACGTGATGACTAAAGACAGTACAGTATGGGGAGACATACATAACGTTAGATGGTGTGGCTGGATGACTGCTACTACCTGATCAGAGATGAGGTGATGACTAAAGACAGTACAGTATGGGGAGACAACGTTAGATTGTCTGGCTGGATGACTGCTACTGTCTGATCAGAGATGAGGTGATGACTAAAGACAGTACAGTATGGGGAGACAACGTTAGATTGTCTGGCTGGATGACTGCTACTGTCTGATCAGAGATGAGGTGATGACTAAAGACAGTACAGTATGGGGAGCACATACATATCGTTAGATGGTCTGGCTGGATGACTGCTACTACCTGATCAGAGATGACGTGATGACTAAAGACAGTACAGTATGGGGAGCACATACATAACGTTAGATGGTCTGGCTGGATGACTGATCAGAGCTGATGACTAAAGACAGTACAGTATGGGGAGCACATACATAACGTTAGATGGTCTGGCTGGATGACTGCTACTACCTGATCAGAGATGAGGTGATGACTAAAGACAGTACAGTATGGGGAGCACATGCATAACGTTGGATGGTCTGGCTGGATGACTGTTACTACCTGATCAGAGATGACGTGATGACTAAAGACAGTACAGTATGGGGAGACATACATAACGTTAGTTGGTGTGGCTGGATGACTGCTACTACCTGATCAGAGATGAGGTGATGACTAAAGACAGTACAGTATGGGGAGACATAATGTTAGATGGTCTGGCTGGATGACTGCTACTACCTGATCAGAGATGAGGTGATGACTAAAGACATTACAGTATGGGGAGACACAACGTTAGATGGTCTGGCTGGATGACTTCTACTACCTGATCAGAGATGAGGTGATGACTAAAGACAGTACAGTATGAGGAGCACATACATAACGTTAGATGGTCTGGCTGGATGACTGCTACTACCTGATCAGAGATGAGGTGATGACTAAAGACAGTACAGTATGGGGAGACACAACGTTAGATGGTCTGGCTGGATGACTGCTACTACCTGATCAGAGATGACGTGATGACTAAAGACAGTACAGTATGGGGAGCACATACATAACGTTAGATGGTCTGGCTGGATGACTGCTACTACCTGATCAGAGTTGAGGTGATGACTAAAGACAGTACAGTATGGGGTGCACATACATAAGGTTAGATGGTCTGGCTGGATGACTGTTTCTACCTGATCAGAGATGAGGTGATGACTACAGACAGTACAGTATGGGGAGCACATACATAACGTTAGATGGTCTGGCTGGATGACTGCTACTACCTGATCAGAGATGAGGTGATGACTAAAGACAGTACAGTATGGGGAGACATAACGTTAGATTGTCTGGCTGGATGACTGCTACTGTCTGATCAGAGATGAGGTGATGACTAAAGACAGTACAGTATGGGGAGCACATACATAACGTTAGATGGTCTGGCTGGATGACTGCTACTACCTGATCAGAGATGACGTGGTGACTAAAGACAGTACAGTATGGGGAGCACAGACATAACGTTAGATGGTCTGGCTGGATGACTGATCAGAGCTGATGACTAAAGCCAGTACAGTATGGGGACACATAACGTTAGATGGTCTGGCTGGATGACTGCTACTACCTGATCAGAGATGAGGTGATGACTAAAGACAGTACAGTATGGGGAGCACATACATAATGTTGGATGGTCTGGCTGGATGACTGCTACTACCTGATCAGAGATGAGGTGATGACTAAAGACAGTACAGTATGGGGAGCACATAATGTTAGATGGTCTGGCTGGATGACTGCTACTGCCTGATCAGAGATGAGGTGATGACTAAAGACAGTACAGTATGGGGAGCACATACATAACGTTAGATGGTCTGGCTGGATGACTGCTACTGCCTGATCAGAGATGAGGTGATGACTAAAGACAGTACAGTATGGGGTGCACATACATAACGTTAGATGGTCTGGCTGGATGACTGCTACTACCTGATCAGAGATGACGTGATGACTAAAGACAGTACAGTATGGGGAGACATACATAACGTTAGATGGTGTGGCTGGATGACTGCTACTACCTGATCAGAGATGAGGTGATGACTAAAGACAGTACAGTATGGGGAGACAACGTTAGATTGTCTGGCTGGATGACTGCTACTGTCTGATCAGAGATGAGGTGATGACTAAAGACAGTACAGTATGGGGAGACAACGTTAGATTGTCTGGCTGGATGACTGCTACTGTCTGATCAGAGATGAGGTGATGACTAAAGACAGTACAGTATGGGGAGCACATACATATCGTTAGATGGTCTGGCTGGATGACTGCTACTACCTGATCAGAGATGACGTGATGACTAAAGACAGTACAGTATGGGGAGCACATACATAACGTTAGATGGTCTGGCTGGATGACTGATCAGAGCTGATGACTAAAGACAGTACAGTATGGGGAGCACATACATAACGTTAGATGGTCTGGCTGGATGACTGCTACTACCTGATCAGAGATGAGGTGATGACTAAAGACAGTACAGTATGGGGAGCACATGCATAACGTTGGATGGTCTGGCTGGATGACTGTTACTACCTGATCAGAGATGACGTGATGACTAAAGACAGTACAGTATGGGGAGACATACATAACGTTAGTTGGTGTGGCTGGATGACTGCTACTACCTGATCAGAGATGAGGTGATGACTAAAGACAGTACAGTATGGGGAGACATAATGTTAGATTGTCTGGCTGGATGACTGCTACTGTCTGATCAGAGATGAGGTGATGACTAAAGACAGTACAGTATGGGGAGCACAGACATAACGTTAGATTGTCTGGCTGGATGACTGCTACTACCTGATCAGAGATGACGTGATGACTAAAGACAGTACAGTATGGGGAGACACAACGTTAGATGGTCTGGCTGGATGACTGCTACAACCTGATCAGAGATGAGGTGATGACTAAAGACAGTAGAGTATGGGGAGACATGCATAACGTTAGATGGTCTGGCTGGATGACTGCTACTACCTGATCAGAGATGAGGTGATGACTAAAGACAGTACAGTATGGGGAGCACATACATAACGTTAGATGGTCTGGCTGGATGACTGCTACAACCTGATCAGAGATGAGGTGATGAATAAAGACAGTACAGTATGGAGAGACACAACGTTAGATGGTCTGGCTGGATGACTGCTACTACCTGATCAGAGATGACGTGATGACTAAAGACAGTACAGTATGGGGAGACATACATAACGTTAGATGGTGTGGCTGGATGACTGCTACTACCTGATCAGAGATGAGGTGATGACTAAAGACAGTACAGTATGGGGAGCACATACATAACGTTAGATGGTCCGGCTGGATGACTGCTACTACCTGATCAGAGATGACGTGATGACTAAAGACAGTACAGTATGGGGAGCACATACATAACGTTAGATGGTCTGGCTGGATGACTGCTACTACCTGATCAGAGATGAGGTGATGACTAAAGAAAGTACAGTATGGGGAGCACATACATAACGTTAGATGGTCTGGCTGGATGACTGCTACTACCTGATCAGAGATGACGTGATGACTAAAGACAGTACAGTATGGGGAGCACAGACATAACGTTAGATGGTCTGGCTGGATGACTGCTACTACCTGATCAGAGATGAGGTGATGACTAAAGAAAGTACAGTATGGGGAGCACATACATAACGTTAGATGGTCTGGCTGGATGACTGCTACTACCTGATCAGAGATGACGTGATGACTAAAGACAGTACAGTATGGGGAGCACAGACATAACGTTAGATGGTCTGGCTGGATGACTACTACTGCCTGATCAGAGCTGATGACTAAAGCCAGTACAGTATGGGGACACATAACGTTAGATGGTCTGGCTGGATGACTACTACTGCCTGATCAGAGCTGATGACTAAAGACAGTAGAGTATGGGGAGACATACATAACGTTAGATGGTCTGGCTGGATGACTGCTACTGCCTGATCAGAGATGAGGTGATGACTAAAGACAGTACAGTATGGGGAGCACATACATAACGTTAGATGGTCTGGCTGGATAACTGCTACTACCTGATCAGAGATGAGGTGATGACTAAAGACAGTACTGTATGGGGAGCACATACATAACGTTAGATGGTCTGGCTGGATGACTGCTACTACCTGATGAGAGATGAGGTGATGACTAAAGACAGTACAGTATGGGGAGCACATACATAACGTTAGATGGTCTGGCTGGATGACTGCTACTGCCTGATAAGAGATGAGGTGATGACTAAAGACAGTACAGTATGGGGAGCACATACATAACGTAAGATGGTCTGGCTGGATGACTGCTACTACCTGATCAGAGATGAGGTGATGACTAAAGACAGTAGAGTATGGGGAGACATACATAACGTTAGATGGTCTGGCTGGATGACTGCTACTGCCTGATCAGAGATGAGGTGATGACTAAAGACAGTACAGTATGAGGAGCACATACATAACGTTAGATGGTCTGGCTGGATGACTGCTACTGCCTGATCAGAGATGAGGTGATGACTAAAGACAGTACAGTATGGGGAGACAACGTTAGATTGTCTGGCTGGATGACTGCTACTGTCTGATCAGAGATGAGGTGATGACTAAAGACAGTACAGTATGGGGAGCACATACATATCGTTAGATGGTCTGGCTGGATGACTGCTACTACCTGATCAGAGATGACGTGATGACTAAAGACAGTACAGTATGGGGAGCACATACATAACGTTAGATGGTCTGGCTGGATGACTGCTACTACCTGATCAGAGATGACGTGGTGACTAAAGACAGTACAGTATGGGGAGCACAGACATAACGTTAGATGGTCTGGCTGGATGACTGATCAGAGCTGATGACTAAAGACAGTACAGTATGGGGAGCACATACATAACGTTAGATGGTCTGGCTGGATGACTGCTACTACCTGATCAGAGATGAGGTGATGACTAAAGACAGTACAGTATGGGGAGCACATGCATAACGTTGGATGGTCTGGCTGGATGACTGTTACTACCTGATCAGAGATGACGTGATGACTAAAGACAGTACAGTATGGGGAGACATACATAACGTTAGTTGGTGTGGCTGGATGACTGCTACTACCTGATCAGAGATGAGGTGATGACTAAAGACAGTACAGTATGGGGAGACATAACGTTAGATTGTCTGGCTGGATGACTGCTACTGTCTGATCAGAGATGAGGTGATGACTAAAGACAGTACAGTATGGGGAGCACAGACATAACGTTAGATTGTCTGGCTGGATGACTGCTACTACCTGATCAGAGATGACGTGATGACTAAAGACAGTACAGTATGGGGAGACACAACGTTAGATGGTCTGGCTGGATGACTGCTACAACCTGATCAGAGATGAGGTGATGACTAAAGACAGTAGAGTATGGGGAGACATGAATAACGTTAGATGGTCTGGCTGGATGACTGCTACTACCTGATCAGAGATGAGGTGATGACTAAAGACAGTACAGTATGGGGAGCACATACATAACGTTAGATGGTCTGGCTGGATGACTGCTACAACCTGATCAGAGATGAGGTGATGAATAAAGACAGTACAGTATGGGGAGACACAACGTTAGATGGTCTGGCTGGATGACTGCTACTACCTGATCAGAGATGACGTGATGACTAAAGACAGTACAGTATGGGGAGACATACATAACGTTAGATGGTGTGGCTGGATGACTGCTACTACCTGATCAGAGATGAGGTGATGACTAAAGACAGTACAGTATGGGGAGCACATACATAACGTTAGATGGTCCGGCTGGATGACTGCTACTACCTGATCAGAGATGACGTGATGACTAAAGACAGTACAGTATGGGGAGCACATACATAACGTTAGATGGTCTGGCTGGATGACTGCTACTACCTGATCAGAGATGACGTGATGACTAAAGACAGTACAGTATGGGGAGCACAGACATAACGTTAGATGGTCTGGCTGGATGACTGCTACTGCCTGATCAGAGCTGATGACTAAAGCCAGTACAATATGGGGACACATAACGTTAGATGGTCTGGCTGGATGACTGCTACTACCTGATCAGAGATGAGGTGATGACTAAAGACAGTACAGTATGGGGAGACATACATAACGTTAGATGGTCTGGCTGGATGACTACTACTGCCTGATCAGAGCTGATGACTAAAGACAGTAGAGTATGGGGAGACATACATAACGTTAGATGGTCTGGCTGGATGACTGCTACTGCCTGATCAGAGATGAGGTGATGACTAAAGACAGTACAGTATGGGGAGCACATACATAACGTTAGATGGTCTGGCTGGATAACTGCTACTACCTGATCAGAGATGAGGTGATGACTAAAGACAGTACTGTATGGGGAGCACATACATAACGTTAGATGGTCTGGCTGGATGACTGCTACTACCTGATGAGAGATGAGGTGATGACTAAAGACAGTACAGTATGGGGAGCACATACATAACGTTAGATGGTCTGGCTGGATGACTGCTACTGCCTGATAAGAGATGAGGTGATGACTAAAGACAGTACAGTATGGGGAGCACATACATAACGTAAGATGGTCTGGCTGGATGACTGCTACTACCTGATCAGAGATGAGGTGATGACTAAAGACAGTAGAGTATGGGGAGACATACATAACGTTAGATGGTCTGGCTGGATGACTGCTACTGCCTGATCAGAGATGAGGTGATGACTAAAGACAGTACAGTATGGGGAGCACATACATAACGTTAGATGGTCTGGCTGGATGACTGCTACTGCCTGATCAGAGATGAGGTGATGACTAAAGACAGTACAGTATGGGGAGACAACGTTAGATTGTCTGGCTGGATGACTGCTACTGTCTGATCAGAGATGAGGTGATGACTAAAGACAGTACAGTATGGGGAGCACATACATATCGTTAGATGGTCTGGCTGGATGACTGCTACTACCTGATCAGAGATGACGTGATGACTAAAGACAGTACAGTATGGGGAGCACATACATAACGTTAGATGGTCTGGCTGGATGACTGCTACTACCTGATCAGAGATGACGTGGTGACTAAAGACAGTACAGTATGGGGAGCACAGACATAACGTTAGATGGTCTGGCTGGATGACTGATCAGAGCTGATGACTAAAGACAGTACAGTATGGGGAGCACATACATAACGTTAGATGGTCTGGCTGGATGACTGCTACTACCTGATCAGAGATGAGGTGATGACTAAAGACAGTACAGTATGGGGAGCACATGCATAACGTTGGATGGTCTGGCTGGATGACTGCTACTACCTGATCAGAGATGACGTGATGACTAAAGACAGTACAGTATGGGGAGACATACATAACGTTAGTTGGTGTGGCTGGATGACTGCTACTACCTGATCAGAGATGAGGTGATGACTAAAGACAGTACAGTATGGGGAGACATAACGTTAGATTGTCTGGCTGGATGACTGCTACTGTCTGATCAGAGATGAGGTGATGACTAAAGACAGTACAGTATGGGGAGCACAGACATAACGTTAGATTGTCTGGCTGGATGACTGCTACTACCTGATCAGAGATGAGGTGATGACTAAAGACAGTACAGTATGGGGAGACACAACGTTAGATGGTCTGGCTGGATGACTGCTACAACCTGATCAGAGATGAGGTGATGACTAAAGACAGTAGAGTATGGGGAGACATGCATAACGTTAGATGGTCTGGCTGGATGACTGCTACTACCTGATCAGAGATGAGGTGATGACTAAAGACAGTACAGTATGGGGAGCACATACATAACGTTAGATGGTCTGGCTGGATGACTGATCAGAGCTGATCAGAGATGAGGTGATGACTAAAGACAGTACAGTATGGGGAGACACAACGTTAGATGGTCTGGCTGGATGACTGCTACTACCTGATCAGAGATGACGTGATGACTAAAGACAGTACAGTATGGGGAGACATACATAACGTTAGATGGTGTGCTGGATGACTGCTACTACCTGATCAGAGATGAGGTGATGACTAAAGACAGTACAGTATGGGGAGCACATACATAACGTTAGATGGTCTGGCTGGATGACTGCTACTACCTGATCAGAGATGAGGTGATAAGCAGTACAGTATGGGGAGACATACATAAAGTACAGTATGGGGAGCACATACATAACGTTAGATGGTCTGGCTGGATGACTGCTACTACCTGATCAGAGATGACGTGATGACTAAAGACAGTACAGTATGGGGAGCACAGACATAACGTTAGATGGTCTGGCTAGATGACTGCTACTGCCTGATCAGAGCTGATGACTAAAGCCAGTACAGTATGGGGACACATAACGTTAGATGGTCTGGCTGGATGACTGCTACTACCTGATCAGAGATGAGGTGATGACTAAAGCCAGTACAGTATGGGGAGCACATACATAACGTTAGATGGTCTGGCTGGATGACTGCTACTGCCTGATCAGAGATGAGGTGATGACTAAAGACAGTACAGTATGGGGAGCACATACATAACGTTAGATGGTCTGGCTGGATGACTGCTACTACCTGATCAGAGCTGTGATGACTAAAGACAGTACAGTATGGGGAGCACATACATAACGTTAGATGGTCTGGCTGGATGACTGCTACTACCTGATCAGAGATGAGGTGATGACTAAAGACAGTACAGTATGAGGAGCACAGACATAACGTTAGATGGTCTGGCTAGATGACTGCTACTGCCTGATCAGAGCTGATGACTAAAGCCATTACAGTATGGGGACACATAACGTTAGATGGTCCGGCTGGATGACTGCTACTACCTGATCAGAGATGAGGTGATGACTAAAGCCAGTACAGTATGGGGACACATAACGTTAGATGGTCTGGCTGGATGACTGCTACTGCCTGATCAGAGCTGAAGACTAAAGCCAGTACAGTATGGGGACACATAACGTTAGATGGTCTGGCTGGATGACTGCTACTACCTGATCAGAGATGAGGTGATGACTAAAGACAGTACAGTATGGGGAGCACATACATAACGCTAGATGGTCTGGCTGGATGACTGCTACTACCTAATCAGAGATGAGGTGATGACTAAAGACAGTACAGTATGGGGAGCACATACATAGAATTAGATGGTCTGGCTGGATGACTGCTACTGCCTGATCAGAGATGAGGTGATGACTAAAGACAGTACAGTATGGGGAGCACATACATAACGTTAGATGGTCTGGCTGGATGACTGCTACTACCTGATCAGAGATGAGGTGATGACTAAAGACAGTACTGTATGGGGAGCACATACATAACGTTAGATGGTCTGGCTGGATGACTGCTACTACCTGATCAGAGATGACGTGATGACTAAAGACAGTACAGTATGGGGAGCACATACATAACGTTAGATGGTCTGGCTGGATGACTGATCAGAGCTGATGACTAAAGCCAGTACAGTATGGGGACACATAACGTTAGATGGTCTGGCTGGATGACTGCTACTACCTGATCAGAGATGAGGTGATGACTAAAGACAGTACAGTATGGGGAGCACACACATAACGTTGGATGGTCTGGCTGGATGACTGCTACTACCTGATCAGAGATGAGGTGATGACTAAAGACAGTACAGTATGGGGAGACATAACGTTAGATTGTCTGGCTGGATGACTGCTACTGTCTGATCAGAGATGAGGTGATGACTAAAGACAGTACAGTATGGGGAGGACAGACATAACGTTAGATGGTCTGGCTTGATGACTGCTACTGCCTGATCAGAGCTGATGACTAAAGCCAGTACAGTATGGGGACACATAACATTAGATGGTCTGGCTGGATGACTGCTACTAACTGATCAGAGATGAGGTGATGACTAAAGCCAGTACAGTATGGGGAAACTTAACGTTAGATGGTCTGGCTGGATGACTGCTACTACCTGATCAGAGATGAGGTGATGACTAAAGACAGTACAGTATGGGGAGCACATACATAACGTTAGATGGTCTGGCTGGATGACTGCTACTACCTGATCAGAGATGAGGTGATGACTAAAGACAGTACAGTATGGGGAGACATACATAACGTTAGATGGTGTGGCTGGATGACTGCTACTACCTGATCAGAGATGAGGTGATGACTAAAGACAGTACAGTATGGGGAGACATAACGTTAGATGGTCTGGCTGGATGACTGCTACTGCCTGATCAGAGCTGATGACTAAAGACAGTACAGTATGGGGAGCACATACATAACGTTAGATGGTCTGGCTGGATGACTGCTACTACCTGATCAGAGATGAGGTGATGACTAAAGACAGTACAGTATGGGGAGCACATACATAACGTTAGATGGTCTGGCTGGATGACTGCTACTACCTGATCAGAGATGAGGTGATGACTAAAGACAGTACAGTATGGGGAGACATAACGTTAGATGGTCTGGCTGGATGACTGCTACTGCCTGATCAGAGCTGATGACTAAAGACAGTACAGTATGGGGAGCACATACATAACGTTAGATGGTCTGGCTGGATGACTGCTACTGCCTGATCAGAGCTGATGACTAAAGCCAGTACAGTATGGGGACACATAACGTTAGATGGTTTGTCTGGATGACTGCTACTACCTGATCAGAGATGAGGTGATGACTAAAGCCAGTACAGTATGGGGAGCACATACATAACGTTAGATGGTCTGGCTGGATGACTGCTACTACCTGATCAGAGATGACGTGATGACTAAAGAAAGTACAGTATGGGGAGCACAGACATAACGTTAGATGGTCTGGCTAGATGACTGCTACTGCCTGATCAGAGCTGATGACTAAAGCCAGTACAGTATGGGGACACATAATGTTAGATGGTCTGGCTGGATGACTGCTACTACCTGATCAGAGATGAGGTGATGACTAAAGCCAGTACAGTATGGGGACACATAACGTTAGATGGTCTGGCTGGATGTCTGCTACTACCTGATCAGAGATGAGGTGATGACTGAAGACAGTACAGTATGGGGAGCACAGACATAATGTTAGATGGTCTGGCTGGATGACTGCTACTGCCTGATCAGAGCTGAAGACTAAAGCCAGTACAGTATGGGGAGCACATAACGTTAGATGGTCTGGCTGGATGACTGCTACTACCTGATAAGAGATGAGGTGATGACTAAAGACAGTACAGTATGGGGAGCACATACATAACGCTAGATGGTCTGGCTGGATGACTGCTACTACCTGATCAGAGATGAGGTGATGACTAAAGACAGTACAGTATGGGGAGCACATACATAACGTTAGATGGTCTGGCTGGATGACTGCTACTACCTGATCAGAGATGAGGTGATGACTAAAGACAGTACAGTATGGGGAGCTCATACATAACGTTAGATGGTCTGGCTGGATGACTGCTACTACCTGATCAGAGATGAGGTGATGACTAAAGACAGTACTGTATGGGGAGCTCATACATAACGTTAGATGGTCTGGCTGGATGACTGCTACTACCTGATCAGAGATGAGGTGATGACTAAAGACAGTACTGTATGGGGAGCACATACATAACGTTAGATGGTCTGGCTGGATGACTGCTACTACCTGATCAGAGATGAGGTGATGACTAAAGACAGTACAGTATGGGGAGCTCATACATAACGTTAGATGGTCTGGCTGGATGACTGCTACTACCTGATAAGAGATGAGGTGATGACTAAAGACAGTACTGTATGGGGAGCACATACATAACGTTAGATGGTCTGGCTGGATGACTGCTACTACCTGATCAGAGATGAGGTGATGACTAAAGACAGTACAGTATGGGGAGACATAACGTTAGATGGTCTGGCTGGATGACTGCTACTGCCTGATCAGAGATGAGGTGATGACTAAAGACAGTACAGTATGGGGAGACATACATAACGTTAGATGGTCTGGCTGGATGACTGCTACTGCCTGATCAGAGATGAGGTGATGACTAAAGACAGTACAGTATGGGGAGCACAAACATAACATTAGATGGTCTGGCTGGATGACTGCTACTGCCTGATCAGAGCTGATGACTAAAGCCAGTACAGTATGGGGACACATAACGTTGGATGGTCTGGCTGGATGACTGCTACTACCTGATCAGAGATGAGGTGATGACTAAAGACATTACAGTATGGGGAGCACATAATGTTAGATGGTCTGGCTGGATGACTGCTACTAACTGATCAGAGATGAGGTGATGACTAAAGACAGTACAGTATGGGGAGACATACATAACGTTAGATGGTGTGGCTGGATGACTGCTACTGCCTGATCAGAGATGAGGTGATGACTAAAGACAGTACAGTATGGGGAGACATAACGTTAGATTGTCTGGCTGGATGACTGCTACTGTCTGATCAGAGATGAGGTGATGACTAAAGACAGTACAGTATGGGGAGCACATACATAACGTTAGATGGTCTGGCTGGATGACTGTTTCTACCTGATCAGAGATGAGGTGATGACTAAAGACAGTACAGTATGGGGAGCACATACATAACGTTAGATGGTCTGGCTGGATGACTGCTTCTACCTGATCAGAGATAAGGTGATGACTAAAGAAAGTACAGTATGGGGAGCACATACATAACGTTAGATGGTCTGGCTGGATGACTGCTACTACCTGATCAGAGATGACGTGATGACTAAAGACAGTACAGTATGGGGAGGACAGACATAACGTTTGATGGTCTGGCTTGATGACTGCTACTGCCTGATCAGAGCTGATGACTAAAGCCAGTACAGTATGGGGACACATAACGTTAGATGGTCTGGCTGGATGACTGCTACTACCTGATCAGAGATGAGGTGATGACTAAAGACAGTACAGTATGGGGAGCACATACATAACGTTAGATGGTCTGGCTGGATGACTGCTACTACCTAATCAGAGATGAGGTGATGACTAAAGACAGTACAGTATGGGGAGACATACATAACGTTAGATGGTGTGGCTGGATGACTGCTACTACCTGATCAGAGATGAGGTGATGACTAAAGACAGTACAGTATGGGGAGACATAACGTTAGATTGTCTGGCTGGATGACTGCTACTGCCTGATCAGAGCTGATGACTAAAGACAGTACAGTATGGGGAGCACATACATAACGTTAGATGGTCTGGCTGGATGACTGCTACTACCTGATCAGAGATGAGGTGATGACTAAAGACAGTACAGTATGGGGAGCACATACATAACGTTAGATGGTCTGGCTGGATGACTGCTACTACCTGATCAGAGATGAGGTGATGACTAAAGACAGTACAGTATGGGGAGACATACATAACGTTAGATGGTCTGGCTGGATGACTGCTACTACCTGATCAAAGATGAGATTGCTAAGGGATAAAAAATAATACTACGAGAGGTCCAGACCCCTTGAAGTACCCCAAAAATATATGTATGGCCTTACTGCTATTAGCCCATACAAACGCATTGAATAACAAATTCACTACATGGAACAACAGACAGTCCCCCCCAAAAATCTAAAGGAAGTTTGTTCTGAAGAGTCTGTCCTATATATCTCCTTATTTTTGGCACTAAACAGTCTCCATACTGTATATACTGTACTTCCATTCATTTTTCAACTGGCACGAGGGACCTTCAGACAAGTCTTGTGATGGGGGGGGGGCTATGTACAAAAAGTGCTGTAATTTGTAAACGGTTCACACGTTATGGATCAATCAATCAATAAAATGTATTTATAAAGCCCTTTTTACATCAGCCGATGTCACAAAGTATATTCTGTATAGTATATAACTATACAGAAACCCAGCCTAAAACCCCAAACAGCAAGCAATGCAGATGTAGAAGCACGGTGGCTAGGAAAAACTCCCTAGAAAGGCAGGAACCTAGGAAAAAACCTAGAGAGGAACCAGGCTATGAGGGGTGGCCAGTCCTCTTCTGGCTGTGCTGGGTGGAAATTATAACAGTACATGGCCAAGATGTTCAAATGTTCATAGATGACCAGCAGGGTCAAATAATAATATTCACAGTGGTTGTAGAGGGTGCAACAGGTCAGCACCTCAGGAGTAAATGTCAGTTGGCTTTTCATAGCCAAGCATTCAGAGTTAGAGACAGCAGGTGCGGTAGAAAGAGAGAGAGAGATAAAAACAGCAGGTCCGGGAAAAGGTAGCACGTCCGGTGAACTGGTCAGGGTTCCCTAGCCGCAGGCAGAAAAGTTGAAACTGGAGGAGCAGCACGACCAGGTGGACTGGGGACAGTCAGAGGTCATCAGGCCAGGTAGTCCTGAGGCATGGTCCTAGGGCTCAGGTCCTCCGGGAGGGGAGGGACAGGACACTAGATAAGACAGGATAATTACCAGATATAACAGACTGACCCTAGCCCCGGCACATAGACTATTGCAGCATAACCTCAAATGAAAGCTGACAGTCTGCACTTTAACCTCATAGTCATTGTATCATTTCAAATCCAAAGTGCTGGGGTACAGAGCCAAAACAACAACAAAATGTTCCCTGTCCCAATATCTTTGAAGCTCACTGTACATACACAAGTGAAATATTTTATTATTTCATAGTAATTCCTATTTATCTATTGCTTTCTACCTAATGAGACATTGGAATATTTTCAATGTTTTAGCAATTGAATGTTGAATAGTTTGGGCTTTGGAATTTCCATTAAAAAGCTTTACAGTCATTGTAAAACAAATGATCATAACCAAAATTATTTAAAAAAAATTATCAAACCAAACTGACCTCAAAAAGCACTAACCGCTCAGCACTAATGGATAGTCAGGAAAATGTTTTGTTGCTTCGAATCACTGCAATCCAAGGCAAATACTTTGCATTACAAACCATAGCAAATTCAAACATTGCATTGCATAATTCAAGGCAGTACACAATTAGATAGCTGACTGAGATATAGAGTTAGCTTTCTACTAACTAACTGTAGCTACTTTAGTTGTAAAGTACACTATCATTATGCACAATCATGTAAACTAGCTAGCTGGATAAAATGTTCATCATTTATAAGTGTCACCAACAGTTGAAGAGATGACAAGCAAATCAGGACCAGCTCGTTTTAGGCAACTTGTTGGCTTTGACTGGAGCTCCCATTCAGACTATTGGGGATGAAGACATTCGTCAGATGTTCCATATCAGGCAAAGTACAGACATCAGGAAATTATCAAGAATAGTAACCTTCCACGGTCGTGTGTTCCAAAGTATACGCCACCATCTAAAACTCCATATGACATGTTTAATTAAAAAGCAAGAGGTGTTTTGACAAACCCCGACAAAGGGTCAACAGCAGTTATCCACAACCATCGCTAGCTCCTCCTTCCCAGTGGCATCGATCACCCCTCATCGCTAGCTCCTCCTCAGTGGCATCGATCACCCTTCATACTGTACGCGGCAACAACACACCGAGAGAGAGAGAGACGCTACTGGGGAAGGGAAGAGGATCAGTCGACGCCGTGGATATGATCTAAAATAATATCCGAAGAGGCAAACAGTACACCTTTCTCCCAAATAGCACTTTGATTCGAAAGGTGGAAAATTGCCGACAAGATTACTATTATTTAAATTCACCCTACCGAAACCCCCCTCCCTCTACTCCACCCTAGCTACCGAGATGCACACCGAGACTCGAAGCAAGAAAGTAAGTCTTGACCATTATTGACTTTGCCCTGTCCAGCAAACTGTGATCGGACGATATTGAAATGCGTTGACATTGTCAGTTACATCATGTGCCAATTGAAACAAAATTGAAGAGTGTCTGACAAGGTGGAAGGCAGCTGTAGGAAGCCTGACTGTTATGGTGCGTTCATACCCAAGTGGGAAGGTGGTATTTACCATAACTGGGAAAATACCTAGTGGGAAACTCAACTATCATCCTTGAGCTCCGAGCTCTCCCACATACTGACATTACCACTAAGGAAATTACCTTTTGAGTACAATTTGTTTACACGCATGATAACTGTACTATTAGTTTATGGTTGAATCAGCTCTTGGCCAATCGGCGTTTCTCAACGACTTCAAAGCACGTGATTGCGTTCAACTGATATTTACGACTTCTCAACTGGTAATTACCACCTTCCCACTTCGTGATCAACGCAGCATTACATTCAGTTAGCTAGCTGGCAAACTAACGTTAGGCAATGGTACTTATAATAATAATAGCTAGCATATTAGTTAGCGCTCCAGCTAGATAGGGGACTGTCGCAGGCTACTGAGAGCTTGATTGGTTCGATAGCTCCGACAGTCGACACCAGATGCTGTTGCATCTCTCTCTCTCTCCAAATAACTGTACACTCCTCTGTAAACGGTGACAATGAACGTGCATGCAGACACTGGAACGGGTATGCTATGCATTGCTTCTTGGGTGACACAGCCTGCTCTCATCCTCTCTCTGTGCGAACTTTGTGGTACAGGTTTTTTTTTAAAGTGCACTGTGTGAGCTAGGCAGGAAGGAAATGCACTGCAGCTTGTAGGACACCATCTTAGTTCCTTAAAGGGACAGTACCGCTCGATCAAATCCCAACCCTGGGAATGAGCCAGGTGTACTGCCTAGAGCTATACTGTACATGTACCCAGCATGCTGTGTCTTTTGCCCAGAACTTTCGGTACAGTAGGAAAGGGTCAGAGGGCAAGACAAGAATTCAGGCTCAACCAGGGACCGGAAAGGAAAACATCCTTCAAGCTTGTCTGAGGTGTCAAGACATTTCATCATTCACAAGATCATTATCCTCATACAGCAATAAAGATTCTCATGATTCATTGAATAGATCTCTTTCTGATCTATCATCATGCTGACAAATTATACATGATCTCTGAGATACCTCCACATTACTTTTGGTCTCAGTCGTTGTTTTTCTATGAGCATGACATAAATCCATTTCTGTAGTCAGTGTAGTTGTCTCATTATGATGAATGACAGTCATGCTGTAATGAAACGTGAATTGGATGTCGTCACTCGTCAGTGCTACACGAGATACAGAGCTCACTCCCTTTCCTGTGTGTGCGTCTGCGGGTATGCATCTCTCTGTGTGTGTGTCTGTGTGCAAGCGTGTGCTTGTGTGTGTGCGCATGGCATGGATTAGGCCAGCTCTGAAGGTGTAATCTATAAACAGGGCCTATAATACATTCCTGTGCCGGGCAGCAGCAGCCTCAGCAGGCCTAATGGTGAGCACGGTTGAGGGAGAGGCCATGTCATTTAGAGGCCAGCCTTGTCTCTGTGTGTGTGAGTGTTTGTTTCTGTGTGTGTGGATCAGCCCAGGGTGTGCCAGATGGTAGGTAATGATTAACAGTGGAGGACAAACTTTGCTCAAACTGGTTAAATGCGAGATGGGAGGTGAAGGCAGCCATCTCCTGTGTGTGTGTCTGGCCACATAGTAACCCACCCTAGGGAGGTGTCTGTCAGAGTGACATAAGGGACAGACAGTGACTGGTGGTGCCAAGGTACTGGCTTCTAGGTAACCTAGGCCTGCATTCAACCATGCCAAATTGTCACCTTACCAAATAAAGCTGACAAGTTAATTAAGGCAGAAACAGACAGGCACCCAGGTTAGGACTGGTGGCCCCATTCCCATTCTGAGATCTAGACAGGAGTGACCCTGTGCTATAACGGGGTTGTACTGTCACATGGAGCATGATATAGGAGGGAGAGGGGATTCATTGGTGAGGGTGTCACAACAGGGGGTAAAGAGAGGTGAGGTGACCCTGACTTTGGGGACAGGGGACATTGGCTGACTGTGGGTCAGCCAGTCATGGGGGTATGAGCTGAGTGGGAAAACAGGGTGGATGGTGTCACAGTCACAAGGGTATTAGTTTAGAAGGAAGGGCAGGACAGGAGGGTGGGGTTGGGGTGGATAGTTAACAGAGGTATAAGCTAGTTTGGAAGGAGGGGAGGGGTGGGTAGGAAGGGTTGGGGTGGATGATGTCACATGGGTATTTGTTTTGGAGGACAGGGGCGGTGGTAGGGGGGTCACCATGTCTTTTTCCGGTGAGTGAGACGGTCGGTGCATGGGGCCTGTCCTGCCTCAGAGACTATTTTTAGGACCAGGACACCATTTATAATGTGAAGTTAGTCTAGGGCTGGGATGGGCTAGAGGGGTTGGGCTGAGGGTATGGGTGGGGTTGGGATATAGGGCTAGGTTTGGGACCTGGAGGGGGTTAGGGCTGCAGCTGAGGGATAGGGCATTGGGGGAGTCTGGGGGATAGGTTTTAGGTCTGGGATAGGGTTGGAGTATAGGGCTGTGACTGAGGGCTAGGTCTGGGGTTGGGACAGGAGGATAGGGCTTGGGCTACGTTATAGGGCCGGGCTGGCTGTGGGTATAAGCAGGCATGCAGAGGGGCTGTCAGAGACCACAGGCACGCCTAGAATCTGTCTCCTCTCTCTCCACCTTTATCCCTTTTATTTCTTCCCCTCCCTAAACTAGCCCCCCCTGCCCAACATGGAAAGAAGTGTAGGAGTGAAAACATAAAAAGAGCTATACCTGGAATATAACTCCCCAACACTCTCGCCTGAGCTAACAAGGATCAGCTAGCTCCTAGCCTAGCCTGCAACCATCTGGGAATGCAGTCCAGTTCTCTCTGATTGCTGCTTTTCGGCTATAACACCAGTGTTACACTAGTGTATACACCCTTATGTTATACCAGGGAATTTGTGTTTCCAAAGCAAGGGCTGACAATGAGGACTTGTGAAGAGCAGAATCAATAATCAACAGACTTTCTTTGTGTGAAGGTGTTAAAGTTCACAGTTGGCCATTGTTATGTAAATGCAAGCTGAAAAGTACCAGTGGCCTGGCTGTGGCCCTAAGTGAGAGCAGGTCCACCGGAGCCATGGCCCAGTGAGACGGAGCCGTGGCCCATTGAGACGGAGCCGTGGCCAAGTGAGATACGGGTGCCAGCCCGTTTAGATGGAAACATGAGTCTGAGCCTTCTGTGTAAAACACTGGGGTAAATCATGTATGGAAATGCTCCATGAGTGTCTTTCTGGGTTCCAAATGGCAGTCTATTCCCTATTTGGGCTCCCGAGTGGCACAGCGGTCTAAGGCACTGCATCTCAGTGCTAGAGGCGTCACTACAGACCCTGGTTCGATCCCTGGCTGTATCACAACCGGCCGTGATCGGGAGTCCCATAGGGCGGCAGACAATTGGCCCAGCGTCGTCTAGGTTAGGTTAGGGGAGGGTTTGGCCGGGGTAGGCCGTCATTGTAAAATAAGAATTTGTTCTTATCTGACTTGCCTAGTTAAATAAAATAATAATTATGGGTGATTCTACAGAAGTGGTGCAAATTGCATTTCCACCCCAAAGAACCCAGTTACGTCTCCAAATTTAGGACATTTTATTTTCATCATGATATGTTCTTATTCAATCCAAGGCAATAACCAACATATTTTTTAATTAATAAACTGTCAAACTTCAATTAATAGCCTGAGTATTTATTTGCTTAAATCACCGAACAGGTGCTTTTTAGAGACAGGCACCTACACTGACTGCACAAAACATTAGGAACACATGCTCTTTCCATGAAAGACTGACCAGGTGAAAGCTATGATGCCTTATTGATGTCATCTGTTAAATCCACTTCAATCAGTGGAGATGAAGAGGAGGAGACGGGTTAAAGAAGGATTTTTAAGCCTTGAGACATGGATTGTGTATGTGTGAATGGCAAGAAAAAATACTTAAGTGCCTTTTGAACAGGGTATGGTTGTAGGTGCCAGGCACACCGGGTTGAGTGTGTCAACAACTGCAACGCTGATGGGTTTTTCACGCTCAACAGTTTTCTGTGTGTATGAAGAATGGTCCACCACCCAAAGGACATCCAGCCAACTTGACACAACTGTGAGAAGCATTGAAGCCAAAATGGGCCAGCATCCCTGTGGAATCTTTTTGACACCTTGTAGAGTCCATGCCCCCAACGAATTGAGGCTGTTCAGAGGGCGCAACTCAATAATATTCCACTTTTTTTTACTCACTTTATTTCCTTAATGCACACAGCTTTTGCTCATTTGCATAGTTAATTTCTTAATTCCATCATTTACTTCCAACATTTTAATACATGTTTTCATTTACAGCACTAATTGATTATCATTTACACACTGTCATGTTTATTTTGTCTTAGTATGCCTCTATAAAAAAATGTATACTTTACAGTACTCTACTCAGCAAATTGGATGTAGTCTATCACAGTGCCATCCGTTTTGTCACCAAAGCCCCATATACTACCCACCACTGCGACCTGTACGCTCTCGTTGGCTGGCCCTCGCTTCATTTTCGTCGCCGAACCCACTGACTCCAGGTCATCTATGAGTCTTTGCTAGGTAAAGCCCCGCCTTATCTCAGCTCACTGGTCACCATAGCAGCATCCACCCGTAGCACTCGCTCCAGCAGGTATATTTCACTGGTTACCCCCAAAGCCAATTTCTCCTTTGGCCGCCTTTCCTTCCAGTTCTCTGCTGCCAATGACTGGTTCCAGAACTGCAAAAATCACTGAAGCTGGAGACTCATATCTCCCTCACTAGCTTTAAGTGCCCAGCTGTCAGAGCAGCTCACACATCACTGCACCTGTACATAGCCCATCTGTAAATAGCCCATCCAACTACCTCATCCCCATACTGTATTATTTATCTTGATGTTTGTTTATCCCATGTGTAACTCTGTGTTGTCGTTTGTGTCGCACTGCTTTGCTTTATCTTGGCCAGGTTGCAGTTGTAAATGAGAACTTGTTCTCAACTGGCCTACCTGGTTAAATAAAAGTAATATAAAATAAATACAAAATAATTATTATTCTCCTGACTGCATTTTTGGCAGTTCTTACTTCCACCACTAGAGGGTGATCGGCCACTTTCTATGGGTCTGTACTCTAGAAGTTGTTGACTGTTTTTGCGCCGGTTAGCTAGCAGTTCTAAGCTGTTAGCAGCCAATGGCCACATGTTGAGTCGTTTGGAAAAAGGAGTGAGCAAGTTGGTAAATCTTCATGTAGTTTTAAGAAGAACATCTAATATGTCAAGAAATATGTTTGCTGGGATGGACATCTGTCCAAATGAAAGATATCCAGCCAAATGTTAGCTATGGGAATTCTTTCAAGTCCAAAATACACTATATATACAAACGTATGTGGCCACCCTTTCAAGTTAGTGGATTCAGCTATTTCAACCATACCCGTTGCTGACAGGTGTATAAAATCGAGCACACAGCCATGCAATCTCCATAGACACATTGGCAGTAGAATTGGCTTACTGAAGAGCTCAGTGACTTTCAACGTGCCACCATCATAGGGTACCACCTTTCCAACATGTCAGTTCATCAAATTTCTGGTCTGCTAGAGCTGCCCTGGTCAACTGTAAGTGCTGTTATTGTGACGTGGAAACATGTAGGAGCAACAACGGCTCAGCCGTAAAAAATCGCCTGTTCTCGTTTGCAACACTCACTACAGAGTTCCAAACTGCCTCTGGAAGCAATGTTAGCACAAGAACTGTTCGTCAGGAGCTTCATGAAATGGGTTTCCATGGCCGAGCAGCAGCACACAAGCCTAAGATCACCATGTGCAAGGCCAAGAGTCGACTGGAGTGGTGTATAGCTCGCTGCCATTGGACTTTCTCTGGAGTAATGAATAATGCTTCACCATCTGGCAGTCCGACACACGAATCTGGGTTTGGCGGAGGCCAGGAGGACGCTACCTGCATAGTGCCCACTGTAAAGTTTGGTGGAGGAGGAGTCTTGGGCTGTTTTTAGTTCCAGTGAAGGGGAATCTTAATGCTACAGCACACAATAACATTCTAGACGATTCTGTGATTCCAATTTTGTGTCAACAGTTCAGGGAAGGCCCTTTCCTGTTTCAGCATGACAATGCCCAACTGCACAAAGCAAGGTCCACATAGAAATGGTTTGTTGAGATCGGTGTGGAAGAACTTGACTGGCCTGCTCAGAGCCCTGACCCATCGAACATCTTTAGGATGAATTGGAACGCCGACTGCGAGCCAGGCCTAATCACCCAACATCAGTGCCCGACCTCACTAATGCTCTTGTGGCTGAATGGAACAAGTCCCTGCAACAATGTTCCAACATCTAGTGGAAAGCCTTCCCAGAAGAGTGGAGGCTGTTATTGCAGCAACGCAGGACCAACTCTATATTCATGCCTATGATTTTGGGATGAGATGTTCGACGAGCAGGTGTCCACATGCCTTTGGTCATGTAGTGTAAGTCAAAATGGTCCCAACGGAAACAGTCCCAAATGAAACAATTGACAACATAGAGATATATAGAGGGTCTCATCTTTGTATTTGTGCCATTATGGTGTCTGTGACAGCACAGGCAGCTCCATTGAGGCGATCTCCAACTGACCTACAGAGGACCACAATGTGGGTAGTGGACAAGTGCACACTTCAGGAAAAAGTGTTGAGTATTGAGATGCATTAGCCAGCGGACTATTTGCAATGACCCCCTTTTTCATACTTTTTTTTCTCTTCCACTGGCTCTATGCTCATTGGATTCTACTCACACATCTACACTGACATTCCAACACATACATACGTACGTACGTACGTACACACACACACACACACACACACACACACACACCACACACTTTCACTCCTACACACTACACACGCTGCTGCTACTGTTTATTATACAGTATACAGTATGTCCTGATTTGTCTAGTCACACCTACATGTACATATTACCTCTATCACCTCAACTACCTCGTACATCCAGCACATTGACTAGATACCGGTACTCCCTGTATATAGCATCGTTATTGTTATTTTATTGTTACTATTTCCTGTTTTTAGCTAACCTTTGTACTTTTTAACACTGCATTGTTCGGAAAGGGTGCGTAAGTAAGCATTTCACGGTAGTCTACGCCTGTTGTATTCAGCACGTGACAAATACAATTTGTTTTGAGGATGTTCCTTACTCATGATGGTTAATTTGTATGTATCCTTTTAAGAGTGTCCTGCTCCAGTAAAATAGGTCTTTAACTTTTTAACTGTTTGTGCTACAGACGAGCAGTGTTCTGCATTGTAAAGGTGCCTCCATTTGGTTTTATTACAGAGGCTGTGGTATAGCTAAGATCAGAGCAATATATATGCCTTCTAGGCAGAGTTCGTTTGTCCAGTGTCTGTGTTCTGTTTGCCCATATTAATCTTTTCTGTTTATTGGCCAGTCTGAGATACAGCTTTTTCTTTGCAACTCTGCCTAGAAGGCCAGCATCCCGGTGTCGTCTCTTCACTGTTGACGTTGATTGGTGTTTTGCAGGTACTATCTAATGAAATTAAAATATATTTTATATTTGAGATTCTTCAAAGTAGCCACCCTTTGTCTTGATGACAGATTTGCATACTCTTGGCATTCTCTCAACCAGCTTCACCTGGAATGCTTTACCAACAGTCTTGAAGGAGTTCCCACATGCTGAGCACATGTTGGATGCTATTTGTTCACTCTGCGGTCCAACTCACCCCAAACCATTTCAATTGGGTTGAGGTCAGGTGATTGTGGAGACCATCACTCTCCTTCTTGGTCAAATAGCTCTCACACAGCCTGGAGGTGTTTTGGGTCATTGTCCTGTTGAAAAGCAATTGAAAGTTCCACTTAATAAATCACAGACAGTGGTGGAGTATGATAAAACATTAAAGGGGTTTCCTCTACTACCACATGGGCTGCTTCCCAGATGGCACCCTATTCTCTTTATAGGACTACTTTAAAGGGAAAGTTCCCCCCCAGCCCACTGCATGAACAGTATGCGCCACTAGGGTTGCACATTTTGGGGAATATTCAGAGGTGGAAGCTTTCTGTGGGAATATATGGGAATTATCTGAAAAATTATAGTCTAGAAACTAAAGCTTTGGTTGTCTTCCTCTCAGGCTTCCATGTCTTCTCCCTGGACCTCCTCTTGAACATCAGACTCTGAGGCCTCATCTTCACTGTCACTTTCCAACCTTGTTGAGGATGGCTCGTTGTCAGGCTCAAAAAGCTTAAAATTTGCCTGGATGGCCACCAATTGTTCAACCCTTGTATTGGTCAGCCTGTTGCGTGCTTTGGTGAGTGTGTTCCCAAACAAGGACCAGTTGCGCTCTGAGGTGGCTGATGTTGGTGGGATTTGGAGGATGATTGAGGCAACAGGAGAAAGCCTCAGATCCACAAACTCCCTTCCACCAGGTGGCTGATGAGAAATGTTGGCACGACTGCCATATTGCATCTCCATCCCAAATCCCTTGCTTGTAAGTGCACTTCGCCAGACTGCCAAGAACCTTGCCCTCATCCAGGCCAAGGTGGCAAGACATGGTAGTGATGACACCATAGGCCTTGTTGATCTCTGCACCAGACAGGATGCTCTTGTCAGCATACTTGGGGTCCAACATGTACGCTGCGGCATGTATGGGCTTCAGGCAGAAGTCTTCACGCTTTTTGATGTATTTCAGAACTGCGGTGTACTCTGCTTGGATCAACAGTGAAGTGGGCAGGGTTGTACGGATTTCTTCTCTTACATCTGCAAGCAGAGTCTGAACATCAGACAGGATGGCATTGTCTCCCTCAATCCGTGCAATGGCTACTGCTATAGGTTTCAGGCTGCTTACCACTCTCTCCCAAAATACATCAACCAGGAGGATCCTCTTGATGGGGCTGTCCATATCGACAGACTGTGATATGGCCCTTTCTTGGAAAGACTCCTTCTCCTCCAGGAGACTGTCAAACACGATGACAACACCACCCCAATGGGTGTTGCTGGGCAGCTTCAATGTGGTGCTCTTATTCTTCTCACTTTGCTGCTATAACTTGATGACCCTTCACATACCTAACCATTTCCTTGGCTCTCTTGTAGAGTGTATCCATTGTTTTCAATGCCATGATGTCATTGAGGAGCAGATTCAATGCATGAGCAGCACAGCCAATGGGTGTGATGTGAGGGTAGGACTCCTCCACTTTAGACCAAGCAGCCTTCATGTTCGCAGCATTGTCTGTAACCTGTGCAAATACCTTCTGTGGTCCAAGGTCATTGATGACTGCCTTCAGCTCATCTACAATGTAGAGACCTGTATGTGTCTGTTGTCCCTTGGAGAATACTGGTTGAGGGGTGGAGATGATGTAGTTAATTATTCCTTGCCCACGAACATCACCCATCAGAGATGATTGCAATACAGTCTGCTTTCTCTATGATTTGCTTGACCTTCACTTGAACTTTGTTGAACTCTGCATCCAGCAAATGAGTAGATAAAGCATGTCTGGTTGGAGGGGTGTATGCTGGGGGA
The DNA here is from genome assembly GCF_901001165.1 of Salmo trutta. NCBI lineage: Eukaryota > Metazoa > Chordata > Actinopteri > Salmoniformes > Salmonidae > Salmo > Salmo trutta. The sequence goes on from NC_042963.1 coordinate 31,199,970, forward strand.
AGAACATTCAGAAATCTCTTCCAATACACATGGCCTGTAAGCATCAGAGGTGAACCAGTTGCATACACAGCTCGAGCAAGACATTCATCAGCATTTCTCTGACTACGTTCCTCCATGGAGTCCAAAAACTTCTGATTCCAGGAGTACTATGAGCTGTTGCTATCGATAAGGTGTCTGATTCATAATTTTCACCTCGAATAGAAGTAGAGGGACTTTTGTCAGAGGTTGCTTGTTGTGAGAGCTGAGGGTATTTTATGCTCTTGGCTCTTGCAAATGTACACAGTTTTTCCTTCTACATTAGCTGCAGTGAAATGTCTCCACACATCAGATAGTGCCTGTGGCATTTTCCTGTAAAGATTAGAAAAAGAACGAGTAAAAAAACAAACAAATACAATACAAAGCAGTTAAATTAAACAACTCCTTTGTAAGATAAATGTTTTAAAATGAAACATGTATGGAAACAGGTGAATTAACACTCCTCAGTTAGCAGGCTCAAGCAAGCTAAAACCCACATGGTAGCAAAAACTAACTAGCAGAAATTGTTAACAAGTTAGAAATGATTCAAACACACTTTGCTGTAGGCTACTATTTACTAGTTAACAAAAAATAATGTATGTCATATAAAATATATTCACATCACCCAGTATTGTAGTCAAAACTTACCAGAAAGCATGTAGTCCTTGGCTCAGACAGTGTAGTAGTGTGGGCTCAATAGCATCTCGTTAGTGTACCAGATCTTGAGAATCAGCTGCACATGTGATGGAAGAATGCACTGTGCATGCAGAGGGTTGCAATTCCATTGAATTGGGGGTAGATTAACCAAAATATGCCACAAGACCTAGAATTGCCTTATGTGTATCCCACAAACAAGGTTCACTGTTATAAGAACTTTTTTGATGAATTTAGCCAAAATTCCCCAAATTCCCGGGCTTAATTTACCATCGAAAAATTTCGCAAAGATTCCGGAAATTTACCGGAAAGTTTATGACCCTTTGCAACCCTATGCGCCACCAATAAGGTATATAAATTGAGTTACTTTCATAGCTGAAGTTAGGTTTGTCGAAAACATAAGGCATATTAGGGTTGAGAAGAACAAGTCTTGATCTGTTGCGCTGGTTTTTGCATCATGGAATATTTGGACGAATCACTCGCGTGAGTGGCATGTTTGAATTACGGAAGTGGTTTATTTGGCCTATACAGCTGAGAGGAATTCAGAGGAGAATGTTCTTCACTGGAAGCCTGCTTGGAGGTGGTAAAATGAGGTTATAGGAGGAACAGCTCATTGTGTCTTAATTATGCTCTTGCTCTCTCTCTCTCCTCCTTTGCCCGGAGTGCACTCCTGAAACTCCTATTCCTCTAGTGCAGTATGAGAGTCCAGTAAGAAACAGAGCAGTCCAGTTCTATTTGGGTCTGTGGCATGTAAAACTACTGTTCCATGAATCCGGTGTAGTAGAATGTGTTGTATTCTGGGCCTCTGTACAGTATCTGGTTTGTGTGTTATGGGAGTGTATGTGTGGTTCGGGGGGAAAGGATGGGTGGTGGTCTGGGTGAGGGGATGGAAGCATGCGAGAAGAACAGGCTGGGAACTGGGAGTCAGGCTGTGTGGTTTAGTTTGGGGATGAGGGCTGGGTGGGATGAGAGAGAGAGCTGTTTCCTTATCTCCCTCAGGCTGTTGAAATAGGATTTCACTACTGTACTGTAGTATCCTTTTGAGAGAGTGTTCATTAGTGTGTATGGTGGGCGGATGGCAGGGGGTGGAGTAGGGTGTGTTTGTGTTAATGTGTGTGTGTGTGGTAGGGGTTACCCATATTAGGGCTGATGTGACGGAGTGACCCCCTACCATCGCACCACAATCATTAACCAGCAAAATAATCCTGTCCCCCTAGCAACCCCTGCAGCGCTGCCAAACACACGGGCCAAGCTGAAAAGAGACAGGGGGTGGGGAGGGGGTGTCCGAATATGTATGTGTGTGTGTGAGAGAGAGAGCGAGAGAGACTGTGTACGTGCGTACGTGTGTATTGATGTTGGGAGCTTGATGTAAGCTGCTCAGGGCTCTGTTTGTAGGGCAGAGAGAGGGAGGGAAAGAGAAGGAGGTATAGAAAGAGGGAGGTGAGATGTCAAACATTTGACATGTCTCTGTGACTGTATTGTAAACTTGTTCTTATATTCTAAGACCAACACTGTGGTGTACTTGCTGTATAAGCCCTGTTTTACCCTAGTTGAACTACCACCCAGGTATACATAGGTAACAAATAGCCTAGAGCAGGGTTCCCCTACTGGTGGGGGAACAATTATCATGTTAAATTGTTGGACATAAAAGACTGTATAAACACCAGCAAATTAGATCCAAGTGATTTATATTTTGGAAATCTGTTCCAAAGTATTCCGTCGCATAATCAGTGTAGATGAAGAGGAGGAGACAGGTTAAAGAAGGATTTTTAAGTCTTGAGACAATTGAGACATGGATTGTGTATGTGTGCCGTTCAGAGGGTGAATGGGCAAGATGAAAAAAAATTACTGGGTTGAGTGTGTCAAGAACTGCAACTCTGCTGGGTTTTTCACGCTCAACAGTTTCCTGTGTGTATCAAGAATGGTCCACCACTCAAAGGACATCCAGCCAACTTGACACAACTGCTGGAAGCATTGGGGTCAACATGGGCCAGCATCCCTGTGGAACACTTTCGACACCTTGTAGAGTCCATGTCCCGACAAATTGAGGTATTTTTCTGAGGGCAAAAGGGGGTGCAACTCAATATTAGGAAGGTGTCCTTAATGTTCTGTACACTCAGTGTATGTGATTGCATACAAATGTTAGAAAGGTTTAACATTTATTATGTTTTAGTCGAATGATATCTGTTTGGGCGCAATATGCAGTCTACAAATAATTTGTAATTACGTTCTGGCCCCCTGACCATGCGCTCCAGAAGTGCTGGTACCATGGTTCATGAGCTGAAATAAAAGATCCCAGAAATGTTCCATACGCACAAAAATATTATTTAGCTTAAATTTGGTGCACAAATGTGTTTACATCCCTGTTAGTGAGCATTTCTCCTTTGCCAAGTTAATCCATCCACCTGACAGGTGTCCTATCAAGAGCTGATTAAACACATTATCATTACACATGTACACCTTGTGCTGGGGCCAATAAAAGGTTACTATAAAATGTGCAGTTTTGTCACATAACACAATGTCACAGATGTCTCAAGTTCTGCGTGAGCATGCAATTTGCATGCTGACTGCAGGAATGTTCACCAGAGCTGTTCCCAGAGAATTGAATGTTCATTTCTCTAACCCACTTCCGAAGTTGTTTTAGAGGCTGGCAGTATGTCCAACCAGCTTCACAACCGCAGACCACGTGTAACCATGCCAGCCCAGGACCTCCACATCTGACTTCTTCACCTGCGGGATCGTCTGAGACCAGCCACCCGGACAGCCGATGAAACTGTGGGTTTGCACAACCAAAGAATTTCTGCACAAACTGTTAGAAACCGTCTCAGGGAAGCTCTTTTGTGTGGTCGTGGTCCTCACCAGGGTCTTGACCTGACTGCAGTTCGGCGTCGTAACTGACTTCAGTGGGTAAATGCTCACCTTCGATGGCCACTGGCATGCTGGAGAAGTGTGCTCTTCCCGGATGAATCCCGGTTTCAACTCTACCGGGTAGATGGCAGACAGTGTGTATGGTGTTGGGTGGGAGAGCGGTTTGCTGATGTCAACGTTGTGAATTGAGTGCCCCACGGTGGCGGTGCGGTTATGGTATGGGCAGACATAAACTACGGACAACGAAAACAATGACATTTTATTGATGACAATTTGAATGCACAGAGATACCGTGATGAGATCCTGAGGCCCATTGTTGTGTTATTCATCCGCCGCCATCACCTCATGTTTCAGCATGATAATTTTATTTTTTATTTTTTATTTATTTCACCTTTATTTAACCAGGTAGGCAAGTTGAGAACAAGTTCTCATTTACAATTGCGACCTGGCCAAGATAAAGCAAAGCATTTCGACAACATACAAAAACACAGAGTTACACATGGAGTAAAACAACATACAATCAATGATGCAGTAGAAAAAAAAATAAGACTATATACAATGTGAGCAAATGATGTGAGATAAGGGAGGTGAAGGCAAAAAAATGCCATGGTGGCAAAGTAAATAAAGTATGGCAAGAAAAACACTGGAATGGTAGATTTGTAGTTTGAAGAAAGTTAAAAGTTAAAATATAAATAATATGATGCAAAGGAGCAAAATAAATAAATACAGTAGGGGAAGAGGTAGTTGTTTGGGTTAAATTATAGATGGGCTATGTACAGGTGCAGTGATCTGTGAGCTGCTCTGACAGCTGGTGCTTAAAGCTAGTGAGGGAGATAAGTGTTTCCAGTTTCAGAGATTTTTGTAATTCGTTCCAATCATTGGCAGCAGAGAACTGGAAGGAGAGGTGGCCAAAGGAGGAATTGGCTTTGGGGGTGACCAGAGAGATATACCTGCTGGAGCGCGTGCTACAGGTGGGTGCTGCTATGGTGACCAGTGAGCGGAGATAAGGGGGGACTTTACCTAGCAGGGTCTTGTAGATGACCTGGAGCCAATGTGTTTGGCGACGATTATGAAGTGAAGGCCAGCCAACGAGAGCATACAGGTCGCAGTGGTGGGTTGTATATGGGGCTTTGGTGACAAAACGGATGGCACTGTGATAGACTGCATCCAGCTTGTTGAGTAGGGTATTGGAGGCTATTTTGTAAATGACATCGCCGAAGTCGAGGATTGGTAGGATGGTCAGTTTTACGAGGGTATGTTTGGCAGCATGAGTGAAGGATGCTTTGTTGCGAAATAGGAAGCCAATTCTAGATTTCACTTTGGATTGGAGATGATTGATGTGAGTCTGGAAGGAGAGTTTACAGTCTAACCAGACACCTAGGTATTTGTAGTTGTCCACAAATTCTAAGTTAGAACCGTCCAGAGAAGTTATGCTGGATGGGCGGGCAGGTGCAGGCAGCGATCGGTTGAAGAGCATGCATTTAGTTTTACTTGTGTTTAGGAGCAGTTGGAGACCACGGAAGGAGAGTTGAATGGCATTGAAGCTCGTCTGGAGGGTTGTTAACACAGTGTCCAAAGAAGGGCCAGAAGTATACAGAATAATGCACGGCCCCATGACGCAAGGATCTGTACACAATTCCTGGAAGCTGAAAATGTCCCAGTTCTTCCATGGCCTGCATACTCACCAGACATGTCACCCATTGAGCATGTTTGGGATACTCTGGATTGACGTGTACGACCGCGTGTTCCAGTTCCTGCCAATATCCAGCAACTTCACACAGGCATTATCGAGGAGTGGGACAATATTCCACAGGCCACAATCAATAGCCTGATCAACTCTATGTGAAGGAGATGTGTCACGCTGAATGAGGCAAATGGTGGTCACAACAGATACTGACTGGTTTTCTGATCTACGCCCCTTCTATTCCCAGTCATGTGAAATCCATAGATTAGGTCCTAATAAATATATTTCAATTCACTGACATTTTTGCGTTTATATTTTTATTCTGTGTATACATAGCTTAGTGTAGCCCAGTAGTAGAAACTACTGTACATGGAACATTCTATCCAGAACACTTAGCTGAGAACCAGCAGGTGTCTGCTGCTCTTTATACAGTCCCTCAACAAAGAGGTAACTGGCATCTGTCTGGGATAGTCTGTGGCGGATGTTTTCTGAGGTGCGTCATGTGTCTGTATCTGTGTGCGCGTGTAGTTTTTTTTGTGTGTGTGTGTGTGTAAATAAATATGTGCCTCAGTCTGTGTGTGGGTGAAGAATAATAATAATAATTCTTTCAAGACATTTTAGCTTTTCATTGTTTTATTAATTCATAAACATTTTGAAAAACAATTCCATTTTGGCATTATGGGGTATTGTGTGTAGGCTAGTGAACAACAAAAAACAAAATTTTATCAATTTTAAATTCAGGCTGTAGGTCAAGGGGTGTGAGTACTTTCTGAAGGCCCTGTACATTATCTACACTGTGTGCTTTAGGAAAGTATTCAGATCCCTTGACCTTTTTCAACATTTTGTTACTTAAAGCCTTATTCTAAAATGGATTACATAGTTTATTGTCCTCATCAATCTACACACAATACCCCATAATGACGAAGCAAAAGCAGGTTTTTAGAAATTTTGCAAATGTAAAAAATTAATAAAAAAACCCCCGGAAATATCTCATTTACAGACCCTTTACTCAGTACATTGTTGCACCTTTGGCAGCGATTACAGCCTTGAGTCTTCTTGGGTATGACGCTACAAGCTTCTCCAATTACTCTCTGCAGATCCAATTACTCTCTGCCTCCTTGCTCGCACACGCTTTTTCAGTTCTACCCACAAATTTTCTATAGAATTGAGGTCAGGGCTTTGTGATGGCCACTCCAATACCTTGACTTTGTTGTCCTTAAGCCATTTTGCCACAACTTTGAAAGTATGCTTGGGGTCATTGTCCATTTGGAAGACCCATTTGCAACCAAGCTTTAACTTCCTGACTGATGTCTTGAGATGTTGCTTCAATATATCCACATTATTTTCATTCCTCATGATCTATTTTGTGAAGTGCACCAGTCCCTCCGGCAGCAAAGCACCCCCACAACATGATGCTGCCACCTCCGTGCTTCACGGTTGGGATGGTATTATTTGGCTTGCAAGCCTCCCCCTTTTTCCTCCAAACATAATGATGGTCATTTTGTTTCATCAGACCAGAGGACATTTCTCCAAAAAGTACGATCTTTGTCCTCATGTGCAGTTGCAAACCGTAGTCTGGCTTTTTTTATGGCGGTTTTGGAGCAGTGGCTTCTTCCTTGCTGAGCGGCCTTTCGGGTTATGTCTATATAGGACTCGTTTTACTGTTGATATAGATACTTTTGTACCCGTTTCCTCCAGCATCTTCACAAGGTTCTTTGCTGTTGTTCTGGGATTGATTTGCACTTTTCGCACCATAGTACGTTAATCTCTAGTGGACAACGCGTCTCCTTCCTGAGCGGTATGACGGCTGCGTGGTCCAATGGTGTTTATACTTGCGTACTATTGTTTGTACAGTTGAACATGGTACCTTCAGGCGTTTGGAAATTGCTCCCAAGGATGAACCAAACTTGTGGAGGTCTAAATTTTTTTTCTGAGGTCTAAGCTGATTTCTTTTGATTTTCTCATGATGTCAAGCAAAGAGGCACTGAGTTTGAAGGTAGGCCTTGAAATACATCCACAGGTACACCTCCAATTGACTCAAAAGATGTCAATTAGCCAAACAGAAGCTTCTAAAGCCATGATATCATTTTTCTGGAATTTGCCAAGCTGTTTAAAGGCACAGTCAACCTAGTGTATGTAAACTTCTGACCCACTGGAATTTTGATACAGTGAATTATAAGTGAAATAATCTGTCTGTAAACAATTGTTGGAAAAATGACTTGTCATGCACAAAGTAGATGTCCTAACCGACTTGCCAAAACTATAGTTTGTTAACAAGAAATTTGTGGAGTGGTTGAAAAACTCCAACCTAAGTGTATGTAAACTTCTGACTTCAACTGTATGTGTTTTGGTAAAATAAATGTTTTTGTTCTATACTATAAAATACTGACAACAAAATATTGTCATTTAGAGCATTTTTTTGCAGAAAATAACAACTGGTCAAAATAACAATAAAGATGCAGTGTTGTCAGACCTCGAATAATGCAAAGAAAATAAGTTCCTATTCATTTTTAAACAACACAATACTAATGTTTTAACTTAGGAAGAGTTCAGAAATCAATATTTGGTGGAATAACCCTGATTTTCAATCACAGCTTTCATGTGTCTTGGCATGCTCTCCACCAGTCTTTCACATTGATGTTGGGTGACTTTATGCCACTCCTGGTGCAATTCAAGCAGCTCAGCTTTGTTTGATGGCTTGTGACCATCCATCTTCCTCTTGATCACATTCCAGAGGTGTTCAATGGGGTTCAGGTCTGGAGATTGGGCTGGCCATGACAGGGTCTTGATCTGGTGGTCCTCCACCCACACCTTGATTGACCTGGCTGTGTGGCATGGAGCATTGTCCAGCTGGAAAAACTATTCCTCAGAGTTGGGGAACATTGTCAGAGCAGAAGGAAGCAAGTTTTCTTCCAGGACAACCTTGTACGTGGCTTGATTCATGCGTCCTTCACAAAGACAAATCTGTCCGATTCCAGCCTTGCTGAAGAACCCCCACAACATCACCGATCCTGCACCAAATTCCACAGCGTGTGAGAGACCAGGAGAGGCCTACAAGCCACAGTCTCACACCCACTGTAGAATTTGGTGGATGATCGGTGATGATCTGGGGGTGATGAACTTATTTTCTCTGCATTATTTGACGTCTGACAACACTGCATCTTTTTAGTTATTTTGACCAGTTGTCATTTTCTGTAAATAAATGCTCTAAATGACAATTTTATTTTGAATTTGGGAGAAATGTTGTCAGTAGTTTATAGTATAAAACAAAATGTTCATTTTACCCAAAGACAGACCTATACATTTTAAAACCAGAGAAACTGATCATTTTTTCCAGAGCTAGTGACCATTGTTCTATGACTCTTTCTTTGTCCATAGGGCAAGCACTTTCTCTAAGGTGCAGGGTAGAGTACCAGGTGGTAGCCGGCTAGTAAGAGTTTTCAAGTTGAGGACTTCTGCCCTTTGTGATTGACTCGCCCATCTCAAGATGTTCAGTTCTATGTGCAGGCAAAGCCTGCGCAGACCTTGTGTTTAGCCAAGCTGACAGCAGCTTAGCTGCAGCTGGCTAGCCAATCTAGTGGATATTTCTGTCAAATCAGTTATGGCAAGATCACAAGAGCCAGTGTCTGGAAGGTGTTTCATAAGACAGTCGTTGTACAACGCCTTGCTACGAAAGTAACTTGCAACTTAGTTTCAATGTTTTATCACATCACCATGGAAACAATATTAACTACTGCGAGTTGAATGCCTGCATCGTTCAGTCAGCTCAGCTGTCCTACAACACAATATTCTATAACTGGCTAGTTTTGTCTCGTCTCTCCTGATATCCGCTGTTAGACCTTTCCCATGGAGACAAATCCCAGAACTACTATCCCTACAGGTGTAGGCTACATGTGAACATGGCACAAACATGGTCAGCTTGAGTGTAGATACATCAACTAAAAGTTGATGGGTGTGTTCGTGTTAGAGACAAAAGATTCTGCTGTACATATCATATTGATGTTCTTTATAAAGACCCTTTACCTAATACGTCAAAATCAGTTGTGTGTAGAGTACCACTTCAGCTGTCTAACCAGAGCTAGGATTATATTTCTATTTCTATGGTATATTTTCCCAAATCTAAGGATTTGACTGTCTAACACACTGACATGCACAGCTCTCTGGTGAGGTTCTATCTTCAAGTCTCCCTTCCATATATGTAATTATTACAGATGATGGACATGTGCAGTCAGGTGGCAAGACGGGTGGAGTGCATGACACACCTTCCTGGATATGACAGAGTTTGCCTCATGGGTCCAGAAGGGAGTGTTCAATAACTACAGGCAGATGTGCGATGCAGGAGAATGGCACTTTTCTTGTACTGAGTAGCCTACAGAGTAATATGAGAAGAATGCAATTCTTCTGTAGATATTCTAAACAAAGTCTTTTGATAACTTTCAGGTGTGACAATTCCATGTAGAATAAACCATACTTCACATAATACTGTAGAAGCATTGTTCTGCTAATATAACAATGTGCAAATATTACACTGGTCTTTCATCTTCTATTGTCACTCACAGCTGATACAGATACTGTACTTATCAACATTTTGTCTGGTGGTGCTGGGGCTACCTTGTCAGTCGGCATACCTTCTTTTTTGGTGTCTCATATCCCCCCATTGATAGTACCATTCGATTCAATAATAACAAAATATTATAAAAAGTAATAGATATGTCTTGTATGATTATTATCGCTGAGTCCAAGGTCTCTCTCCATTCAGAGACATCAGCCTCAAGCCCGTCTGTCAGTCTGGACTCATCACATCATCTTGCAAGTCTCCCAAGTGCTGGATCCTTACAGGTATCTGTGAACACATACACACATTGTCATTGTTCTTTTACCAATGGCAGTTAGAATAGGTGATATCTGACACAAACATATACTTTGTTGAAGTTTGAACAGGTCAAACTACCTAATTCTGTTCTCTCCATCGAAGACCGGTGGTGAACAGGCTGGAGGTGAGATCTTTGCCAGAGCCCCATTGATGGGCATAGCAGCATAGATCAGCTCCTGGCCTCTCATCAAAGATACTGGTCGGTCACACACACGCCGAGCACTAATTACATTATCAATGGCGAACACTGATCAGGCTGGTGCCACCAGGCTAGGTTATACCCTGGACATTCTATGGTGAACACGGTGATCAGGTTGGTGCCACCAGGCTAGGTTATACCCTGGACATTATATGGTGAACACGGTGATCAGGCTGGTGCCACCAGGCTAGGTTATACCCTGGACATTATATGGTGAACACGGTGATTAGGCTGGTTCCACCAGGCTAGGTTATACCCTGGACATTATATGGTGAACACGGTGATCAGGCTGGTGCCAGGCTAGGTTATACCCTGGACATTATATGTTGAACACAGTGATCAGGCTGGTGCCAGGCTAGGTTATACCCTGGACATTATATGTTGAACACAGTGATCAGGCTGGTGCCAGGCTAGGTTATACCCTGGACATTATATGGTGAACACGGTGATCAGGCTGGTGCCAGGCTAGGTTATGCCCTGGACATTATATGTTGAACACAGTGATCAAGCTGGTGCCAGGCTAGGTTATACCCTGGACATTATATGTTGAACACAGTGATCAAGCTGGTGCCAGGCTAGGTTATGCCCTGGACATTACATGTTGAACACAGTGATCAAGCTGGTGCCAGGCTAGGTTATACCCTGGACATTATATGTTGAACACAGTGATCAAGCTGGTGCCAGGCTAGGTTATACCCTGGACATTATATGTTGAACACAGTGATCAAGCTGGTGCCACCAGGCTAGGTTATGCCCTGGACATTATATGTTGAACACAGTGATCAGGCTGGTGCCACCAGGCTAGGTTATGCCCTGGACATTATATGTTGAACACAGTGATCAAGCTGGTGCCAGGCTAGGTTATACCCTGGACATTATATGTTGAACACAGTGATCAGGCTGGTGCCACCAGGCTAGGTTATGCCCTGGACATTATATGTTGAACACAGTGATCAGGCTGGTGCCACCAGGCTAGGTTATGCCCTGGACATTATATGTTGAACACAGTGATCAGGCTGGTGCCACCAGGCTAGGTTATGCCATGGACATTATATGCATCTAAAGTAGAAAATAAGCAAAGAATGTATGTCAGTTTACATAAATGATGTTTCACAATTGGCTTATTAAAGTAATGAAGTGGGTTACCTTCTGTATTTGTACAAATGATGAGCCTGTGAAAGCTGTTGCCTCTGACAGGTGAATGTTTCTGGACGGATACTTGCCAACATGTGGCTGACTGTTCCATTCACAGCAATGCTCACAGTGAGGGCATGTCTGCACAATACTGGTGTGGGCCCCCGTGCTGTTCTTTATGCTGCATGTTCGGCTGCAAACTGGGCATCTCCCAAACAACTGCAACAGGCAATCTTATGAGGTGGGGTTGACTAATAGGGCCTGGGACAGGGTGATGTAATAGACAGCCAAGTGGTCAATTGCATTGTGTTCTAAAGAAAGAACAAAGCTTTTTGCTAATGCATGTCACAACCAAAACGACTCTACTGGTTGTATCTGCTTGCCTGGGAAATTAGCCTACTAGTTTGTCAAGCTAGGTATTTTTTTATAAAACTGTTCACATTTCACATAACACACATTACCTGTAGTTATTGATGGAGCCGTCTGTGTCATTAGGGCAGTAACTCTTTGTCACTATCAGAGGCCTCATGATGGCGTGTCCTTTTCATAGGAGTCGAGGGAAACTCTGTCAACAACGGAGGAGGTGTCACAAGGGTACTTGTATCGCATGAAACACTTATTCTAAGGTCTTGCCTGACAAGCAGTAAAAATAGCGAGTGAAAAGTGAATTCATTGACTTTTGGAGGTTGCTAAACCATTGCAATCACATTGCTGGACATGTTATGATACCCATCTTTGCTTTTTCTGGTAGAGGTCCCAGCATCCGTTCAAGACCAGGGGATCAGCCTGGCACCCAACTGTGCACTTTGTCTAACAGAAAAACAGGGTCAACGGTTGCCATCATCCTTCAATTATAAACATAGCTTGAGAAATAACGTAATCTCGTTAGGAAGCTAATTATATGCTTTACAGATGCAGACTGGCTCCATATTGGATTCAGGCCGGTGACAGTGTTACGCTATGTAACCAACTGTGACATGTTTTGCTATGGCCCTGGGCTGGTTTGGTTTTCTTTGTTGCTTGTTAGTACACTGTTGTAGTCAAACATGAGTTAGCTAGTACCACAATGGCTGCATCCAATATTTATTTGTGCCGTGACATGAGTTGCACCCACATTTTTGCGACTGCACTTGAAGAAACTTTCAAAGTTCTTGAAATGTTCCAGATTGACTGACCTTCATGTCTTAAAGTAATGATGGACTGTCGTTTCTCTTTGCTTATTTGACCTGTTCTTGGCATAATATGGACTTGGTATTTTACCAAATAGGGCTATCTTCTGTATACCACCTCTACCTTGTCACAACACAACTGGCTCAAACGCATTAAGAAGGAAATAAATCCCACAAATTAACTTTTAACAAGGCACACCTGTTAATTGAAATGCATTCCAGGTGACTACCTCATGAAGCTGGTTGAGAGAATACTAAGAGTGTGCAAAGCTGTCAACAAGGCAAAGGGTGGCTACTTTGAAGAATTTAAAATAAAACATACATTTTGATTTGCTTAACATTTTCAGTTACTACATGATTCCATATGTGTTGTTTCATAGTTTTGTTGTCTTCGCTATTATTATACAATGTCCAAACTTTTGACTGGTACTGTAAGTATTCAGCCCCTTTGCTATGAGTCTTGAAATTGAGCTCAGGTGCATCCTTTTTCCATTGATCATCCTTGAGATGTTTCTACAACTTGATTGGAGTCCACCTGTGGTAATTTCAATTGATTGGACATGATTTGGAAAGGCACACCTGTCTATATAAGGTCCCACAGTTGACAGTGCATGTCAGAGCAAAAACCAAGCCATGAGGTCGAAGGAATTTATCCTTAGGGCTCCAAGACAGGACTGTGTCTAGGCACAGATCTGGGGAAGGGTACCAAAGCATTTCTGCAGCATTGAAGGTCCCCAAGAACACAGTGGCCTCCATCATTCTTAAATGAAAGAAGTTTGGAACCACCAAGACTCTTCCTAGAGCTGGCCACCCGGCCAAACTGAGCAATCGGGAGAGAAGGGCCTTGGTCAGGGAGGTGACCAGGAACCCGATGGTCACTCTGAATGAGCTCCAGAGGTCTTCTGTGGGGATGGGAGAACCTTCCAGAAGGACAACCATCTCTGCAGCACTCCACCAATCAGGCCTTTATGGTAGAGTAGCCAGAAAGAAGCCACTCCTCAGTTAAAGGCACATAATACCAGCCCGCATGGAGTTTGCCAAAAGGCACCTAAAGACTCTCAGACCATGAGAAACAAGATTCTCTGGTCTGATGAAACTAATATTGAACTCTTTGGCTTGATTGCCAAGTGTCACGTCTGGAGGAAACCTGACACCATCCCTACGGTGAAGCATGGTTATGGCAGCATCATGCTGTGGTGATGTTTATAAACGACAGGGACTGGGAGACTAGTCAGGATCAAGCCAAAGATGAACTGAGCAAAGTACAGAGAGATCCTTGATGAAAACCTTCTCCAGAGCGCTCAGGACCTCAGACTGGGGCGACGGTTCAACTTCTGACAGGACAACGACCCTAATCACACAGCCAAGACAACACAGGAGTGGCTTCGGGACAATTCTCTGAATGTCCTTGAGTGGCCCAGGCAGAGCCCAGACTTGAACCCGATTGAACATCTGTCAGCGCAACGGTCTAAGGCACTGCATCTCAGTGCCAGAGGCGTCACTACAGATCCTGGTTCGAATCCAGGCTGTATCACAACCGGCTGTGATTGGGAGTCCCATAAAGCCACGCACAATAGGCCCAGCGTTGTCCGGGTTTGGCCGGGGTAGGCCGTCATTGTAAATAAGAATTTGTTCTTAACTGACTTGCCCAGTTAAATAAAGGTTTAATAAATAAAAAAATATTCAGAATTGTTGACTTTCATAAAGCTGGAAAGGGTTACAAAAGTATTTCTTAAAGCCTTGATGTTCATCAATCCACGATAAGACACATTGTCTATAAATGGAGAAAGTTCAGCACTGTTGCTACTCTCCCTGGGAGTGGCTGTCCTGCAAAGATAACTGCAAGAGCACAGTGCAGAATGCTCAATGAGGTTAAGAAGAATCCTAGTGTCAGCTAAAGACATTCAGAAATCTCTGGAACATGCTAACATCTCTGTTGACGAGTCTACGATACGTAAAACACTAAACAGGAATGGTGTCCATGGGAGGACACCACGGAAGAAGCCACTGCTGTCCGAAAAAAAACATTGCCGCATGTCTGAAGTTCGCAAAAGAGCACCTGGATGTTCCACAACGCTACTGGCAAACTGTTCTGTGGACAGATTAAACTAAAGTTGAGTTGTTTGGAAGGAACACACAACACTATGTGGAGAAGAAAAGGCACAGCACACCAACATCAAAACCTCATCCCAACTGTAAAGTATGGTGAAGGGAGCATAATGGTTTGGGGCTGCCTCAGGGCCTGGACAGATTGCTATCATCGATGGAAAAATAAATTCCCAAATTTATCAAGACATTTTGCAGGAGAATGTAAGGCTATCTGTCCGCCAATTGAAGCTCTACAGAAGTTGGGTGCTGTAACAGGACAACAACCCAAAACACAGTAGTAAATCAACAGCTGAATGGCTTCAACAGAAGAAAATGCGCCTTCTGGAGTGGCCCAGTCAGAGTCGTGACAACTTGATTTTGAAATGCTGTGGCATGACCTCGAACGGTTCACACCAGACATCTTAAGAATATTGCTGAACTGAAACAGTTTTGTAAAGAGGAATGGTCCAAAATTCCTCCTGACCGTTGTGCAGGTCTGCACCTATTGGTAGATGGGTTAACATAAAAAAAGCGGACATTGAATATCCCTTTGAGCATGGTGAAGTTATTAATTACACTTTGGATGGTGTATCAATATACCCAGTCAGTACAAAGATACAGGCGTCCTTCCTAACTCAGTTGCTGGAGAGGAAGGAAACAGCTTAGAGATTTCACCATGAGGACAATGGTGACTTTAAAACAGTTACAGAGTTTAATGGCTGTGGTAGGAGAAAACGGAGGATGGATCAACAACATTGTAGTTACTCAACAATACTAACCTAATTGACAGAGCGAAAAGAAGGAAGCCTATACAAAATAAAAATATTCCAAAACATACATCCTGTTTGCAATAAGGGACTAAAGTAAAACAGCCAAATAAATATGGAAAAATAAATTAACTTTATGTTCTGAATACAAAGTGTTGTGTTGTTTAAAATCCAACACTTTACTGAGTACCACTCTTCAAATGTTCATGTATGGGGTGGCTGCATCATGTTATGGGTATGCTTGTCAGCGGCAAGGACTAGGGAGGTTGTTTTTGATTAAAAGAAACGCTAAGCACAGGCAAAATCCTAGAGGAAAACCTGGTTCAGTCTGCTTTCCAACACACACTGGGAGACAAATTTGTATTTCAGCAGGACAATATGTTGGCTGGATGTCCTTTGGGTGGTGGACCATTCTTGATACACACGGGAAATGTGCAGTTCTTGACACACTCAACCCGGTGCACCTGGCACTTACAACCATACCCCATTCAAAGGAACTTAAATATTTTGTCTTGTCTAGTCACCCGCTGAATGGCACAAATACACAATCCATGGCTCAATTGTCTCTATGCTTAAAAATCCTTCTTCAACCTGTCTCCTCTCCTTCATCTACACTGATTTGAAGTGGATTTAACAGATGACATCAATAAGGGATCATAGCTTTCACCTGGTTTCACCTTGTCAGTCTGTATGTTATGGAAAGATAAAATGTCCCTAATGTTTTGTACACTGTGTGTACGGTCAGAAAACCTTTTTTTTACTTCTCCTGGATAATTTTCCCCCCCTGGGAAAGTAGAGAGAGAGTAGCTTGCTCGTCACCGCAGCAGGCCCCAGCGAGAAAGGTACAAGGGCAGGCAGACACTTTCATTACAGGAATCATGAGGACTTCACTGAATGTCCAAATCATGATTTTAGCCTCCTAGAAAAATAGGACGATTTGATTGAAGATGACCATGTATACTGAACAAAAATCTAATCGCAACATGCAACAATTTGAAAGATTTTACTGAGTTAATGTTCATAGAAGGTTATCAGTCAATTGAAAGAAATTCATTAGTCTATGGATTTCACACGACTGAGCAGGGGCACAGCCAAACATAATTAGTTTTTTTCCCCACAAAAGGGCTTTATTACAGACAGAAATAATCCTCAGACGATTCTGTAGGTGAAGAAGCTGGATGTGGAGGTCCTGGGCTGGCATGGTTACATGTGGTCTGTGGTTGTGAGGCCGGTTGGAGGTACTGCCAAATTCTCTAAAACAACGTTAGAGGTGTCTTATGGTAGAGAAATGAACATTCAATTATCTGGCAACAGCTCTGGTGGACATTCCTGCAGTCAGCATGCCAGTTGCATGCTCCCTCAAAACTTGAGACATCTGTGGCATTGTGTTGTTATTACTATTTTCCCTATCCCTAATCCATACTCTCATTCTAACCTTAACAAAAAACCTAATCTTAACCTTAACCCTAGCCTCTAACCCTAAAACTAACCCCATCTCCCCTAAACCTAATTCTAACCCTAACACTAATTCTAACCTTAACCCTAAACCCCCTAGAAATGTGTTGGTTCCCTTGTGGGGACTAACAAAATGTCCCCAGTTGGTCAAATGTTTGTTTGTTTACTATTCTTGTGGGGACTTCTGCTCCCCACAAGAATAGTTAAACATGTCCACACACACACACTGAGTTCAGATGATCTGATCACATGTTTGTCTGTAGGCGTGTGTGTATATTTGTGAGTGTCCTCTCTCCGGTCACACCCCTCCCCCTTTGGCACAGAGGGTTTTGTTTCCCCACCCCTTCTCCACCCCTCAGAGGGAGAGGGGAGGGAAGGGCAAAGGGGCTAGACTGCGCTATGGAATTTGGGCAAAGGTTTGACTTGTTGTGTACTCAGTTGTGAGGGGGGAGAATAGTGGTGGTTAGTTAGGTAGAGGTTGGCTTGGTGTGTGTGTGTGTGGGGGGGGGGTTCATTTGAGTGGCTCAATCTGGTTCTCGCCCTTTAGCCTTTCGCAGTGGGAGAACCTGCCACATACACTCTCCCACCCTCAGCCCAGTGGGTGGTGTTGGCATCTGGCCCCGGGGTCCTTCCTCGGTGGGGTCCTCCTGGGCTCTATAGGCCCAGCCCCAGCCAGGAAGGGTGGTGGTGGTGAGTGGACTCCAGCCCTGCTCTAGCCCCACAGCGCTGGTTATAGTGCAACGGGTCGCTGTGAACCTCTGTCTGTGTGAACCTCATAGCCCTTGTCCCCTCTCTTCTTTCTCTTCTCCACTCTCTTCTTCCCTGTTCTGTCCCATTTCTCTTCTACTGTCTCTTCTCTCAAATCCTCTCTCTCTGTCCCCATTCTATCTGTACCCTTATCTTCTTCTCTCCTCTCAAATCCTCTCTCTCTGTTCCCCCTTCTATCTGTACCCTTACCTTCTTCTCTCCTCTCAAATCCTCTCCTGTCTTCTCTTTACTCTCTACCCCACCTTCTTTCCTCTCCTCCTTTGTTCCCTCCTCCCCCAGTGCTGTAGGCCTCATAAGGAGGAAAAGCAAACCGTTGTAGAGGTTTTGAGTCTAATAGAGCCTAGTAGAGCCTAGAGTGGAGCCTAGGGGCCTCCCTCCCTCCATCATCTGCCTGCATGGTAAACAGGACATGTTCTCTCTTTCATGAATGAATGTGTTGATCAACTACTCTCCACCAGAGTAAAATTGGTTGTGGGTGCTGTGTGTGTGTGTGTATATGTGTGTGTGTCGTCTCTGTCTCTCTGTCTCTGTCTCTCTCTGTCTCTCTCGCTGTGTGTGTGTCTCTCTCGCTGTGTGTGTGTCTCTCTCAATTACATTTGCTTTATTGGCATGACGTAACAATGTACATATTGCCAAAGCTTACTTTGGATATTTACAATAAGAAAATAATTGTCAACAGGACAACAGTAACAACAATAACCAAGGGTCAAAATAACCATACATTCAACAATAACAATAGCCATACAGTAGAGGACATGTGCAGGTTGATTGGTCTGTCAGACACTGTCCCTCATCTTATGGCAGGCAGCAATGTAGTGTGCTGCCAACCCACAGCTCTCTGCGTCCTCCCCCAACAGGACGAGTAGCCTATCCTCATCAGAGAGGTCTTTGAAACCTTGAATAAGGGTTTCAAATATTGGGAAATGACACTCTCTAATTGTTTTATATTTTTTACATTTTGTCAGGAAATGCAGCTCCGTCTCAGGTTCTGCTGTTGTGCAGTGGTTGCACAGCCTTTCCTCTACAATGAGCCAGGTTTTCCTGTGTCTACCCTTCTCAATGGCAAGGCTGTGCACACTGAGCCTGTACTTTGTCAAGGTTTTTCTAAGGTTTTGATCAGTAACTATGGTCAAATAGTTAGCCACGGTGTACTGTCGATTTAGGGCCAGATAGCACTGCATTTTGGTTTGTGTTTGTGCTTGTGTTTCCCAATAAGCAATGTAGTTTTGTTTTGACTGTGTTGTATTTTGGTTTATTCTGATTGATTGAATGTTCTGGTCCTGATGCTTCAGTGTGTTAGTAGAACAGGTTTGTGA